>NW_027070070.1:242936-431067 GCF_002906115.3 Quercus suber
AGAGAGAGAGAGAGAGAGAGAGAGAGAGAGAGAGAGAGAGAGAGAGAGAGAGAGAGAGTTCCAATTTCACTTGGTGTAACTCTAAGAAATGTTAAAACACCCAATAATTTATTATAGAATTCATATTTTGAAAATTCCACCGTTGAATTATATGTTTTATATATTCTAAAAACTCATACCAATTTTCATGTCAATTAGGTGTTATTTACTATTCAAATTATAAACTTTTATTTTATACATTATTTTAAACTACAAAAACTTGAATTTAAACAATTGATTGATGAAATGACTATTAATTTTAGATCACCTTAAAATTTTGCAAGTATGAAGAATATATGAAAATATTTTAATGTAATGGTGGATTTGTCAAAATTCACATTTAATTAATAAATATTGAGTGATGTAACATTACTTAAAGTTACAGTAAGTGTAACTACTTGAACTCAACCCTATAGTTTAGACGATTTAATAAAATTGTTGTAGATATCTCACGTAATTATAGTACTTGGCAAATAGGTTGATGCTTATCAATGAGCAAATTGGACGACACACAAGGCAGCTTGAGTTTCAATTTCAAGTCCCATATCCCTATGTAATTAGTAAAAGGGCGATGAGGCCTATGAGGGTATACTCGCTATGCTAAAATATTTACTTGGTAACACCTAAAATTGGACTCGCCATGCTAAAATATGTAACACCTAAAATTGGAGTCACGAATGAAGATATAACATTAGTTAAAAGTTGTTCACACGAAACCAAAATCTTGGCAACCCTATCAAAAAAATAAAAATAAAAATAAAAATCTTAGCAATATTAATGTCTTTAACTTGAGAAATCATATACTATATAATAAAAGTTAAGTTTAGAAGCCGTGGTTGTGCTACGTGACTTTATCAAATTGTAGAAATTTTGTTAGATTTTTAAAAATATATGTATTTTTTTTTTGTTCTTATCTTCTTCTCCTATAATTTCTAAGTTGATAAAAATTTCAATTTGAATACAATCCAAATTCTTCATTTAATCCTTTTATTATTCATTTATCTATAATTTCTAAGTGATTTATTTAATTAGCAATAGGAGATCTACTTCATTTATGATTTATGAGTTCTAGCATTCCAGGGGATTAGAATTTTGGTTTCACACTAATTGTTCATATCAACATTAATTAAAAAAAAAAAAAAAACAATCATAGTACACGTATATAACTACTAATATCAACCTTTAACTCTATTTTTTATTTTTTTAAAACACCTCATGGATAGACACAAAATTATAATTGTTCTTATTGATTTTTTTTCTATACATTTCTATCAATTTTTAGATAAATACAAAAACTTAATTGTTGTTATCTTTTGTTTAAGTTACATATGATTCTTAATTAAATCATGCATCGCACGGGCATAATTGTAAGAGACACTGAGAGTGAGCAGGAGACACCTAGTGAGAGATATTGAGAGAAACACCGAAACAACAAGAGAGAATGGGCAAACCCAAACAAAGGTGTCGCGATCCATTTCCACATCAGAGAAACTTCAACCACTGCCACCATTGCCTACTATTTTTCCATAGTGTCACATCAATGGGTGGTCAAAATCAACGCATCCACAAGTTGGACTCAGTGGACTACATCGTCTGCGGCTCAACCTTCCTACTTGAGTAGCACAAGGATAACGTTCACACCGACAAAGACGGCACCGGGAGACGGTGCATTGCTTGCAGCACATAAGCCCAGGGCACCTAGGAGATGATGGAGGAATTTCCAATGAGTAAACACTTTGTCATGAGTTGCAAGTGGCACCAAACGTGGAAGATCAGCCCACTTAGACATCTTATTATGGACTTTGTCATGACTTGCAAGTGGCACCAAACGTGGAAGATCAGCCTACTTAGACATCTTATTATGGATATGATGTTTATGCGGTAATAGAGTGAAAATAATAAAAATGAATGAACAAAATCACTTATACATCTTAATAAGAATATGGTGTTTATACTGTAAGAGAATAAAAACAATAATGGACAAACAAAATTTTAGAATTGTCAAATTAAAATTTTATGATGCTATCACAAAAAAATAAAAAGAAATATTGATTATAAAGAATATTATTATTAGTGACAACATATAAGATACTACTAATTAATAAATCATACAAGAATTCAAGTTGTTAAGAGAATTTTTACTTTCAAAACCTTCATGACCTATGCAAGGTCATTCACATCAAGGGAGCTAAAAATTTTAGTTTTTAGCACCTTAAAAACTAACTTTATATATTTTACCACCTCACTTTACAAAACACCCAACTTCAAAGGTTTTATTTTAGCATTCAACACATTAAAATAATATAAGAGTTGCTACAATGAGAGTGAAAGTGAGAGTCTAAGGAGAGAGAGGGTGACAGAACTAAAAATCATTAAAAATACATATATAAGCTCTGATTTATTAGAGTCTGTAGCTGAAAGTGAAAAAATTTTAGATATAGGACTTTTGATGTGGCATGGTTTTTATGGTTTTTTAAGTTGCTAAAATAGTTTTTGAATGGTTTTGACATCTGCTTAATAGCATTGGTTTTGCTTACATATCTCCCAATGCTCTATTAAGGGTCTGATTGGATGGAAGAATTCAAGAAGCTATGCATGTTTCATGTTTGCAAGATCAATAAAACACTTGACATTGAAATGATCCAAGACAAAATAAAAAAAAGTAAAGCAATTTGAAGAATATTTGCAAAAGTATCCAAGACAAAAAAAAAAGAAAAAAAGAAAAAAAAAAAAGAAGTAAAGCAATTTGAAGAATATTTGCAAAAGTAAAGTACCCACTAACCAAAACCAACAAAAAGAAACAGAAAAGTAGCTTGTTGATGAAAGAAACAGAAACTTACAAAGGACTTTGTTGGGTTTTGGAGGCAAAGCTTGGGACTGCGAGAGAGACACTGAGAAAGAGAGTCTCTTTGCTAAGTACATACTTATTATGGAGTTGGACATGGGTCAAATGTTTTGGGCCTACTCCAACTTCATTAACTAAAGGGACGGCCCAGCCTTCATTCTATTTGTTTTTTAATTTTTATTCTAATTAAATACTAGCTTCATCCAAATTCTTTTGTTAACATACTCTTTAAATAGGATTAGTCTATAACTCAGACCTGGTGCATATGCACGAATATAGTTAAAAACATTCACAATTACACACATAATTTATGTTAAGTTTTTGTGGTAAAATCGTATTTTACCCCTAGCTATTTTGGTGATTGGCAAATATATAAATCTCATCAAACTAGCACATAAACCTTGAATTGAAATTGTTAGAAAATTGTAGCATAAATAAAAATAAAATAAAATAAAATAACCTTTGAACTACACACGTTGAATGAGGCTACAGTGTTAATATATTTGTATAACACTACGAATTATATCATGAATGCGTTAACCAAAAACATTAACATGGTGTTTGACTAGTTAAAAATCTAATGTTTAAGGGTTAATTGTTTACTTTAAAAAATTCAAGGACTATAATTGAAATGTAAAACGTTCAAAAGGGTATATTAATACGTCAAACGATAGTAATTCTAAACCATAAAAAAAGAAACAAAATTTAAAGAAGTATTTTTTTTAAAAAAATTCCCCTTCAACTTTGAGGATATCTAAAGGTCACCAACTGTAACATATCTCTCAATATATTTACCATCTTTCCTATCTAGCTTTAAGATATTTAACTTGAATATGGGATTCTAATAGTAGTTTTTTTTTCAAGGTTTCCTAAGTTAATTTGGAGAAGTACAAATATTAGATATTTGTAATTCTTCCCTTACCTATCCATTGGCCAAAATGGCCAAGTACCACTATTAGCTAAATTATGTAGTGTTTTACCACTGTTTGAGAAATATTCAGTAATCTACCACATTTTTGGAACTCAATTTTGTAGACTCGACAAAACTCGAACTTTTCAAACTCGTGCACTTCAAATATTTGAACAAAGCTTTAATGTCAACAAAGCCTGAATATCAAGCATAGGGAAAAGTGAAGACTTAGTGTTGTAGGGGAGTGAGCGTAAAAGTCTAACTTTGTCGTGTGAGTGTAAAAGTATACCTACTTGTCTCAGCATAGGAGCACTTAGATTTTCATTAGCAAAAGTGGTGTACCTTTGGTGAATTATTTTTTTGTCAATAAAAGTGTCATTGTTCACGTGTTCTAGTCAATAGTTAAAGCATAGTAAGAGACATAACATATTTATCTGGGAGCGTGTTGTATTTTCCTATAAAAACGTTTATGTCAAATTTTTAAAGAACTTGAGCTCGAGTTTCCTATCTTTTTATGGAACTCGAGTTTTTAAACTCGAGTTCCATGTCAAACTCGAATTTCATAAACTCGAATTTCAAAAAGGTAGTAAATTGTTGAATATTTCTCAAACAGTAGTAAAACACTAAATATTTTAGCCAATAGTGGTATTTGGCCATTTTGGCCCTCTTTAACTCGGCCTTATGCTTAGTTGGGATGAACCCAAAAAAAGAAAAAGAAATGCATTTGTAGAAAAATTCATCAAATTAGTGGAGTTGTCTTAGTTTGAAAGCTAAATTCCCTACATGGTAGAAACCGCGTCCTTAAAAATGCGCCTAAAACTAAAGATACTTGATTAACATATGAAAGTACAAATCTGATAAATTTTACACATTTGAAAGCATGGTTGTTTGATCATTAACCATTGTAATCAAATAGAAGAGAAAGCATAAAAGCATAGTTCTTTGAATCCAAATAAAATAAAAAGAAAAATATTGAACCAAAAGAGAGAAGACGTTGAGTAAAAAGCCCCCAAAGCCTTATTAATAAGATCTTATTGGGTTCAATGAATTGGACACAATATTGATTAGTTCCAAGTTTATATGAACTAGTCGTAGACCCGCGCAATGCGCGAGATAATTTTGATGTTATATAATTTTTTGTTAAGTAAAGAATGAGAATAATAGTTGAGATTTATAAGTAATAGTCTCAAATACATCTCACAATAATGTGATTACATTGTAATATATATAATAATTTTATGTAAGTAAAGAAGTCTTTATCTTGATTTTGTGTGTGTGTATGTGTGTGTGTATTGGCGTGGAAACATGTTGCATTTTACTTTCAATTATTATATGACAAAATATTTTGTAATACGTTATAATAGTGTGAAATATGTATCAAAACATAACACAATTAAAAAATGGAAAATTTATAAGTTTTATTAGAACATGAAAATGAATCTTGTTGGTTCATATGAAAGCTAACATTATTTTGCATTTTTTATCCAAAATTTCTTTCCATTTTATCACATAAGAACTATTAAACAAAATTATAATAGTTTCTATTTTGATAATCACTAAACTCATATATGAGAATCAACTATTACAAAAACTTTTCTCCCAAAACATATATTGATTCTATTATTCCTTTCCATCCAATTTAAAAAATGTGAAAAACTAAGGAAGCTAAATGTCTAGTTGATCGTTTCTCCAAAAAATAAAAATGTGTAGTTGATCTTAGTCAATCAATAAATAGCATAAAAGGGGTAGGGGAAAGCAAACGTATTCACGGTATAATTGTTTATATACGTCCATATTTGTTTTTGTATAATAATACTCTTGCTTTTTAAAACATTCATGTAGAAAACTGTAACTTGTTTTTATCTCTCCCAGTTCTGTAGCTTTAACCCACTCACAGCATATAAACTAACGATCATGAAAAAAGAACCTAGCAAAATGAAGCCAAATTTCTAAATTTTAGTGATAAATAACAAAGAGAAATTAAAAGATATCACAAATATGTAGTGGTAATTAAAAAAATTTCCATCACAAATGCTATACTTATTGGTTTTAAGAGAGATTAATAGAGAACATATATAAATATAAATATAGGGGAAGGGAAAAATGTATATACGATACATAAGTGTTGAGGGAGGGGGAAGGTTGGGGAAGAGGAAGAGACTTTGTATGTTTTGGTAATTGAAAAATGTATTTATAACTGGTAAGTTGCATAGTTAATGTTATATATATATATATATATTCTTTTTTTAAAAACTCATCAAATCCAATGTAGTAACATAATAGTATGAATAGAGGACTTTTGGGCTACCATATAGGTTATGGAAAATTTAAGACTTTCCATATTCATTATTTTATTTCCCAAAAATTTTATCAGAGAAAATAATTTCCTTCATAAATTAGAATTTTATGGATTTTTTTCTTCAATTAGATAGAAGAAATATATAGGAATGCAAAAAAAAAAAAAAAAAAAAAAAAAAAAAATTGATTGCATTTCTAAAAGAGCTAATAGTGAATATTTAAGTAAATATTATTTAAGAATTATAATAGTGAAATTTGTAGTACAAAAGAAATGCCTAGTTGATTTCCTGTTGTATTTATATATTATATTTCTTATGTTATTTCTATTATATTTTTGAATATTTAAGGAGTATGATGGATTGAAGTGCAACATATCATAGCCAAATTGAACAATAAGATATTAGATATAAGTTTAAGGTTTTTTTTTTCCTTGAGAATTAGATAAGATTAATTAAACTAATTACTAAGGTAATATGATTTAATTCATGTTGGACTATACAAAATCATTCTATTTATTATACACACACACACACACACACATATATATATATATATATATATATCGGTTAGCATGATTTGAATTAAGTTGTAGGATTTCCTAAAAATGAGATCACGTCGAGGTGTATGCTTCAATTGAGAAAATTTTTAATTTCAAAGTAATGGACATTAGTATTACCATGGAAACATAAAGCAATATTGCATGCATGTCCATAGACATAAAATGGATGCAATAGTTATAAATTGTAAGAATTTTTTTTTTCTTGAGAAGATAAATGGTACCCAAATACAAAGAAAAAGAGGAACACCATACGGTCTATACCTATCAATCATAATATTTTGTTTCCTCTTCGAAGGTGTCCTAAGAAGTTATAAATTAGCATCAATTTAGATGAGATTAAAAGAAAATTAGCAAGAATTTATGAAGTATTTAATTTAAAAAATTACAAAGCTCTTCAGAAAATAAATAAACAAATGAGAGGCAAATGATCATGTACTAAATCAATAATCAATTCTTTAAACACAAACAATTTTAATGGATAAAACGCAATTATGTAAAAAAAAAAAAAATTGTAAATATGAGTACAAAGAAATAGAATATCAATTGAAAAAAAAAAAAAAAAAAAAAAAAGAAGATGAAAGAAACATGGTGTTTACAATCCTAGAAAAGAAAATCGAATACAAACCTTTACATCGTAATTTGTCAAAAAATTAATAAAAACAACTGTTCAACTTATGGTAACAAATAAAATACAAAAAAAATGGGAAAAAAAATACATAAATAACTGCTAATGTCAAACATGGTCCCAATTCGAATACTACCAACAAAATGTAATAGGTGTATTACACAAATTAGAGTTTTTTTTTTTTTTTTTTTGGAAACCATTGCCAATGGGAATGAAGAACCTACTCAGTGTATAGCTCTCATCAAGCATGAAATCTACGTAAAGAAAGAATATGTTAATATAAAAAGAAATCTCATCACCCTTGACATCGGCATCCTTCCTATGGCAAGGCTCTCTTCAACACTTGGGGCATCCTTCTCCAAGTTGTTATTGTCACCTTTGAAGTCACCAAACATTGTTGCTCTCTCGCACTTGAAGGCATCATTTGCAATGGCACCACACCAGATTGGTGTTGTTTGTTTACATATAGCAAAGAAAACATTTTGGTATAATATTAAATTACTAAGGAAATGATTGAAGAAGAAGAAATTATCACACGTTTGTAAAAGCTGAAAGTTGATTGTCAAAGTGTAAACTATGTAAATGGCTTAGAGATTGAAAAATCTGTATCTCATCCCATTACTTACACCAGTTATATAAAAAGTTCACGGACAGCCTTTTCATTTGATACCTAATATCAAAATAAATTTTAGAACTTAATTACATGAGCTGTAAAAAGATAGGATCCATGTATTAAAACGTTAGACCAAAGGACAGAAATGTATGGCCATAAAGTTATAAACCGTCATCTGAGCATTTTATGCTCATTGAATTGAGTAGTAATGGGACACAAAAGATAAAATCTGTCAAAAGACCATTTTTACATTAATACGGAATTAACAGCTCCTTGAAAATGAAAAAATAGTGATTATAATTTTTTTCTCTTTATGATCATGTACTAAATCAATAAAACACATTCCAATTCTTTAGATACTAACAATTTTAATGGGTAAAACATAATAATGTAAAGAAAAATTGTAAACATGAATACAAAGAGATAGTCTGTCAATTGAAAATTGGAAAAAGAAAAAAGAAACATGGTATTTACAACCCCAGGAAAGAAAATCCAGTACAAACCATAAAAAATTGCCGCAAAAAAGCAAAGAAGTTCAAGGGAAGAAAAAGAAAAGCTAACTCAAATGGACCTTCCAATTCTAGTTGTAATTTGGTGACTGATGGGCTGGAAAGAAAGCAATTCAAAACCTATATATATATATATATAAAAGAAATCAATAAAACGCATTCCAATTCATTAGACACTAACAATTTTAATGGGTAAAACATAATAATGTAAAGAAAAATTGTAAACATGAATACAAAGAGATAGACTGTCAATTGAAAATTGGAAAAAAGAAAAAGAAACATGGTATTTACAANTTCTAAAAAAAAAATCATATTAAAAATTTAAAAGAATGGATTTAAAAAAAATTATATAAAATGCTAGTTAAATATTATTTAAGTGAGAACATAAGGACTCTATTTGAAGATTTCACCTTAGGCCTCCGAAATGCTTGGGCTGGTCCTGTGAGCATATGACATCCATTTTACTTCTATAATGATTGTTCATTCTCATTAGTTCAAGACATTAATAGTCTGTTTGGATTAAGATGGAGGGAAAGAGAATAGGGTAAAGTTGGCCGAAAATTACCCTAATTTTAGACCAACTTTACTCTACTTCTCTCCACTTTTCCTCCCTCTCGATCCAAACGAATCATAATTGATCTTTATTTTTTTATACATCTAATTTTATAAGAATATTTCAACTGGATTTTTGGATGATTGTGTTTTCATCCATGAATATCTTTCTTTTTGAATCGTATAATTTTTAGTCAACTCTACATTACTCCCTTCCATTTTTCCTCCTTCCTCAATCCAAAATGGATTATTTTTTTACACATCTGATTTTACAGGAATAATTCAACAAGATTATTGGATGGCTGTACGTGTTTTCATCTATCATTATCTTTCTCTTTGAATCGTATTACAAGGTGGATAGAGATTAAAGACCTTGTTCTCTGCACAAAAATATGGAAAAAGTCTGACTTGAACGTGTTCCCCAAGGCCTTGACATATACAGATCAAGAAGAACGTGTTGATCAGTCAAAAAAGAAAGGGAACGCTTCAATGTGTATTTGATATGCATGTTTTGTAAAATGATTTGACCGTCGGTTTTCCTATACTTTGTCAAAAGGAACACAAATATAAATATTTGACTCCTTTTCAGCCTTTTCTCAGCTCTTGCACTATTATATTACTTGCCTAACGAGGAAAAGTAAACGTGTTTATCAATAAAACAAAGGAAAAAGTAAACGGTGGTGCTTAATTTATATAATTTGGGGGGGCTTGGTCTGAATATTCAACCAATCATACTCTGCTGTCATTCACATACTAATTTTCTCTAACACTTTTCTTTGTTTTTGACTAACTAAATGCACTAATATAAACATAACTCATCCACGTTCCGCCACATTTTTATGAATGTTAGGCGATCAAGCTACAACATTTGATCCATTCCAGCTCAGTTCAACCTTTCAAACCGTGTCACAGTCAAACAAGGAAACCATGGTAAACCGTTGTTAACATTGCAGGAACTAGTCAACGTTTAACATAGAGAAACAAGAGCTACATAAACTAGCTCTCTTCCACCTTTCTAAAGCCATCTTTATAAACTGATTTCCTTTCAAACTTCAAAGTAACTCAGCTCAAAACCCACAAATCAAAACACAGAATACAAACAAACATTTCCTTCTTTTCTTTTCTTTTTGTTTTATTTATACAAAGATGGGTTTCTCTCACATCTGCAAAAAAATTTTGACACTGCTGCTTTTTGTTACCATCTTATTTGCTTCTTCACAACTTGGCGCAATGAGGCCATTAGAAGGAGAACAATGGCTGAAGAAAGAAAGCCTTTTGCTTCAGTCTGTTCAAAGGGATCCTGTCACCAGCTCCAGGATATATTTTTAGGAGGGTTAGTGAGAAAATGTATTTTGGGTTAAAAAAAAGTGACTCTTGCGGTTTAAGTGATTTTTTTATTACAAAATTTTTCATAGTACATACTAGCAAGAGAATAAAAGATAAAAAGTGCTACATCTATATATAACATTTTCACCACACTTTTCCAACAAATTTTAGATTATAAGTTGTTATTAGTTCTAATTTAAACTCATTACTAAAATTACTTTTTTTATCATTAGTAACATCTAATAGTAATCTGCCACTTAGGCTTTATTATGAGCGTATTATGAATATAGTGTTTCTCATATAAGATAAACTAGTTCATTGCATATTGTTTATTAATATGATGAAGATAATAATTATTGTTGCTAAGATTAAATCTTGAAAATCATCTATTGTTTTTAAATACAATCAATATATGAATTATTGTTGTTAAGTGACCTCCAAGTGAGATCTAAATACAATAAACTTTTATTTACTAGTTTATTTCAAATTTTTTAAGATCTATATGATTTTGTTTTTAGATTTAAGATGAACAAATTTATACTTTTGTTCAACCTAAATCCAAAAATACATTTAGGATTAATCAAAGCTTAATCCTAATCAAGACCAAACTTTGTAATATAACTCTAGGTCAGGGTGTCATTGTATCTAATCCTATTTGTGGTTAAAGTATTGCAACATTGGTTAAATACCATTTAATGGCAGAGGATGTAGTTTCGGAGTTGGAAAAAATGAAGTTGACTGCTGAAGAAAAAGAGACCATTGAGATATCTGATAAAGGCAGAAGAGTGGAGATTGAGAGCTATATGCTAAGTCTGATTGGCAAGTTCCTTACCTGCAAGCCCTTCAACAAGAGGGCCGCAAAAAGCACTTTAAAGAAAGCTTGGGGGCTGGAAAATGAGGCGCAAATTGTGGATGTAGGTGCAAATTTATTTCAATTCAAATTCAACACTGAATTTGACTTGGAAAGGATTCTCAATGGAGGGCCATGGTCCTTTGACAACCATCTGCTTATGCTCACGAAGTGGCAGAAGGGTATGAAAGTAGACAACGTTGGGCTCAACCATGCCTCCTTGTGGATCCAGATATGGGGTGCTCCCTTCGATATGATATCCACATGGGTGGCAACTGAGGTAGGAAGCAGATTGGGAGAGGTGGTAGAGGTTGAATGACGGCAAAAGCAAGAGGAGATAAATCAGTTTATAAGGGTCAAGGTGGCACTTCCTATCTCAAAACCACTACGTAGAGGTGGATTCATTGCAGGGTCCAAAGGGGAACGGTCATGGGTAACTTATAAGTACGAGAGACTTCCCCTATTTTGCCATTTTTGTGGGGTACTGGGGCATGACTTGCGCCACTGCGCTAGCCATTTCTCGGCAACTAAGAATGGAAGGGTGGTGGAGTACCAATACGGTGATTGGCTAAAAGCAACAGGAGGAAGTCAGCAGTCACCACCAAAACGAAATACGAAGCAAGTTCATAAGCCATCACCAGATGGAGGATCCAATGGAGATAACATGAATAGTACCAAGTCATCTGATCAAACCAAGGAACCGGCGGCAACGGGATGCACCTTTGGAAACCCTAGGGTGCAAGATAGCAGGAAATCCGGAGAATAGCAGAAGACCCTCCAAGCCTAAACACCTGTTGGGATGTTAGTGCAGGAAAGTTGGAACTAACTTGGGAGGAACCTTACAGAGTTACCACCATTGCCGGCGCGGGAGCGTATTATTTGGAAGACTTGGATGAAAGACTACTTCCCCAGCCATGGAATGCTCATAATTTGAAAAAGTTTTACCACTGACTATTAGCGCGCAGAAGTAGAAATTGAGTATGACTGTACATATGTATAATATTAAGTAATATGAAGGAAACATTTAATCCAAGCAGGTGTATTCATACTTACGGTTCCATCATTGTTACTTTATAAACTCCAGTCAATGAACGCGTAGAAAACTGGATCTCTATTTATCCCAAGGACAGAAGTCTGCTCCCAGTTCGATCCTAATCTCCAAGCAGATGAAAACCTTACACTTAATTATTGATCCTAATCACCAAGCAAATGGAAACCTTACACTAAATTATTCCAAGGACAGAAGTCTGCTTCCAGTTCGATCCTAATCACTAAGCAGATGGAAACCTTACACTGAATTATTCTAAGGATTAAAGTCTGCTCCCAGTTCGATCCTAATCACTAAGTAGATGGAAACCTTACATTGAATTATTCTGAGGACTAAAGTATGTTCTCGATTCAATCCTAATCGCCGAGCAAATGGAAACCTTACACTAAATCATTCTAAGGACTGAAGTATGCTCCCAGCTCGATCCTAATCACCGAGAATATGGAAGCCCTACGACAAATTATTCTAAGGACAGAAGCATATTCCCGATTTAATCCTAATTACAGCCCAATCAGGTGGAGACCCTATAGTGTAATTCTTTAAGGGCGGAAACCTTATATTAAAACTCATTTCTCAAAAGAATGGAAGCCTGGCATTCATTTTCCTTAAATATACAAGTATGCACCAAGTTCAAGAGACGAGCCTCGATTAGGCCACCCGGTCATCAGGAATAAACAAAGAAGGGCAAAAAGCGAGGTAGAAAAATAACGTAGTAACAATATGATGATCATTCATAAACGCGAATAAAGTAAATGTTCGGTCAATAATCAGATAAAGCAAACGGGAATAAAAGTTAAACCATTGTTCTGTCACCACAACCCAGTGACTATGGGCAAACCAAACGAATGAAAAGAAAAATTAAACACAAGAAACAAAGGCAGGCTAAAGTTTAAACGTCAAGGGGCGAGAACTGTACTGCATCGTCAGCTAGCCGTTCGGGCGCATCCTCTGTTGGTGGATCAGTAGGAGGTGTCCGAACTTGTACGTCTCGTCGCAACATTGAGGTTGCTGTTGACCTCGAGATCAACCATTTCCTCATGGGTGTTAATCGCACGCACCAACTCCCTCATGTTGGGCGTGTTCTCTTCATCAGCAGCACCAGCTTGACTTTGGATAGGGTGGGGAGGAGCCAGGTATGGAATTTACTTTGCGTTCCTCAGCGGGGAATCTTCTACTCCCATTGCTTACAGGGTCGCCAGCCACCCCTCCCTAAACCCATGGTGTTGGGCTTGATGGACGATGGGCTCCACAGAGTTTTCAACATCTGTGAAACCTTCATTGTACTACTTTTTCTCGTATGCATTAAGGGCCACTTTAAGGTCAGCGATCTCGTTAGCTTAGGCCAAGTTGCGCTTTCTACCTCTGCCAACTTAAGCTCAGCACTCCCCAACCTGACCTCTGCCTCGGTCAACTTCTTCTCTGCCACCAACTAGGCTTTCTTAGCAGACCGTGCCTTCTTCTTGGTAGCCTTAGCAACTTTACCCTTCTGCTTTGCTGTGGCAACCGTAACGTCCTGGAGGGCCGTCTCCCGTTCGGCATCCTCAACAAGCTCCTTTAGCCTCTCATCAAGAATGGGGGCCAGCTGCGCGACCTAATAACGCAACAATGATAAGTATGAAGGCAAAGGGAGTATGCACATGTTAAAACAAATGGAAAAGAAAGGGATAGAAAGTTACTGCTATAGTGTGCCACTATAACCGCCTAGCCAACGATTCCTCAATCCCATCTGAGAAAAAGTGAACATCCTTGGGCAATAGAAGGCCTTGTACCAAGCTCTGGGCAACTCGGCCCCCTTTACCCTAGGCCCATGTCCTCACGCTGGTGGACACTGGCAGAGGCTTATAATCGAGTTTGAAGGTGGCCTGCCAACCCATCTCGGATCGAGAGGAGGAAGCCACTTGATCCCAACCTGGGCTATTGGCCAGGAATCACCAGCCGACTCCCGGATTGTGATCTCGCCAGATACCTGGGGAGGGGTCCTTGAGGGAACGTCACTTGGAACCCTGGGTAGTTGATCGGCGATGCGCTGTTTCTTTTTGGCGCGGCCAGTAGGAGGAGGAGGAGTGCGATCCTTGCCTTGGGGTTGTTGGGGCTGAGCCGCAAGACAAGTGCCGGGCAAGAACCAGTCGATGGTCATTGCTCGCTTGGTCACCATATCTGCACCTTGGTCGGCCTCTACTGCGAGGAGTTGACCGACTCAGACGCTACTGGCTCGACTGCTTAGGCTGGAGCCTCAGGGCTCTTCAATAGGTACGTGGACCCTACGGCTTTAAGATAAAGATTTGCCAAGGCGTCCTTTACTGGTGCGAGAGAGTCCATGGTAGTGTACCGGGGGCCAAGGTCTCGGGTTTCACCAACTGTTAATTGCGGGGGAAGAAAATTGGCATGCCGCATGTCTATGTACAACAACAGCGGGCTATCCACCAACAAAGCTGGCCCGAAAGGCTGCTAAGTAGTGTAAATAAGAGTGCAACTGAGAATGAGGTACGACGTCTATGTGGGATATTGGGACACGATGACCGTCACTGTCAATTGGGGGTAAATGATACAAACGAACCCCAGCAATAGGGGGAATGGTTAAGAGCTCAAGGGGGAAATAAAGGAAGCAGTTTGAAGAATGGCCCAACAAAAACTTCTGTAATGCCAAACGATCAACAAGATACAGAGGAAAGAAGGCAAAACACAACACTCAGGATGGAGACAAGCAGAAGGCAAGAAGGGATGGGCAAAACCAAGAAACCGGAAACTTTCCTATAGAGAGAAATAGTGATGTAAGTCTGACCGATGTGACAACTGATGGAGATAGAAACTTCTGGGAGAAGAATTTTCAAATTCAAATTCAAAGCCAAGGAAACAAAGAAGATACAGGCAAACAAGAAAATGTGGGCTCCCAAGATAGAAAAGAAAAGGAAGGTTGGAGGGAATCATATGTTATTGAAGACTATGAAAGATCAACGGATAGCAATTATTGGGACCCACAAGTGGCTAAAAGGGCCGAACAGCAAAGAGAGTGCCATGAGGTGACTTTTGGTGCCAAATCAACCTCCAAAGCGACACCATTTTCCTTAAAACAAAGATCATTGCTGCAGCTTCTAAAATTATGTTTAACAACCCGTAATATGTTTGATGAATGTAGTTAACAACCCCTAATATTTTAGGAGATTTACTTTTAGGAATTCTCTCTTTATCACATCAAGTCACTGTTCCTCTAATACATATGTTTGTTTTACCGTGTGAACTCTCTTTGACAATTCTACTTGGGGAATTCAACCTTAATTCTGGAAAACACTGATTATTATCTACTAGACTTTTTATTTTTGAGTTTAGTGTCATAATTTTTCATTCATTATTTTCTTTTATATAACTCAATACAAAATCCACATTAACCATTGATTGAAAAAAATGACACTATTCCACATTTTCACCAAAATCGTAAAGGTGTGTGACCGAGTTCTTGAAAAGAAAAAAAATGAATACACCAAACCAAATCTACATGTACCTAAATATAAACACAATCACATAGATGGTAATGATTCATCTTCTACATTTGACATTAGAATCGTCAATGTAGAAGAAAAAAGTACACTTTCAAACAAAATCAACTAATAAAATGAAATATTATCAAAACACACAACAACAACAACAACAACAACAAAAGAAAAAGAAGATAACAACCTATTCATAAAAATTAATTTAAAAAATTAAAAAAAAAAACAAAAAACAAAACAAAACCATTATTATTAACACAGTAATTATGAAACACTTTTGTGATTTTTAGCACATTTGTATGATGTGTGCTCAAGATGATAATAGCCATAACCCATTACATTTTCTACATAGTCAGAACTTTTGGTTGGTCGGATGCAAAGTTCTTTGATTGTTCTCTATCAATCAAGATTAAATATTTGTGTAATAAAAAAACAAATGGGATTTGTCCCACATCGGTTGCGTGAGTCTATGTATATTTATCAATAGCTCCGCATAACTAATTGTCAAATGCAGTTTTAGTTGTGGCATATTAGTGTAATAAAAGTAAAGATTAGCTATTAGAGTATGCAACACCTGTAGCCAAAGTAACTTCTTCTTCCTCTTCTTAAAGCAAATACTTTAATTTTGTTTGGAATCTGTAGCCACTACAACCCATCTTCATGTGTCTTCAACTCTCCTCTATATTATTGTTCCATCCCATAGATTGTGAAGCACCGATGTGACTACAGAGCCACCGCATTAGAGTCTGACGAGGCATGCAGAAGGTGAAGCCGCTGCCTGCGCGTCAGTGCCGCATTGCTTTCTTTTTTTCATTTCCCGATACGCGATGACTCGACGCAAACTCAAGCCAATTCGTGTCAATTCGGGCCAAATCGGGTCATATCGACCAAAACTGTCAAAATAGACCGATTCAAGCCATACCAGCACTGATGCAGCCAATTCAGGCCAAAATTCAAGTCAAACATTTAAAAAAAAAAATAAATAAATAAATAAAGGTGTGAAACACAACATTTCAACTCAAGCTTTAAACAAAAACCCTAAACTCTCTACCCTTTTGTTTTTCAATCTTTGCTCTCCGTCTCCCTCTCAACTCTGTGCTCTCTACCTCCCCTTTGTTCTCTTTGTCTCCCCTCTCTCTCACAGACCCATACTCACTGCCTAAGACAATTTCAAAGTCTCACTTACAGCCTCTCCCTAAGACACAATCACTATCTCTCAGTCTCAAATCTCCAGATTCTCCACCATCTCCATCACTCGGTTTCAAGTTTCAACTCTTAAGCTCACCAACCCAACTCTCAACTAAGGTATCAAAGCTTTCATTCTCAGTTTCTCACCCTCCATTATACTCTCACATGCTCTATTACTCATTGTGATTTGATTTGTTTTAATTTTTTTTTTATATATTTTTTTATATAAGTTGCCAGTAATGTTGTGAGTTGTGACTTGGATTTGATTGTTTATTTAGTTATTATATATTTGTCAAATTATTTGTAGGTTAAATTGAAACTATTGAATTTGCAATGGATGAAGTCACTAGCACAAAAACTTCACATTCATTAGATGAAGAAGTGCCAAATGCTAATGCTCCTCTTTGGCAATATGTGACTAAAATTAAATTGGAAAAAGAACCTGGTTCTACTTCTAAATCAGGTGGAAACAAACATTTTAAGTGCAACTATTGTGGTGAAATTTTTTTTGGGATCCTATTCTAAGGTTAAGGCTCATTTATTAAAAATTAGTAATAAAGGTATTAGAGCATGCGATAAAGTGACACTGAGCCATAGATGGGAAATGCAGAGAATGCATGATCAGGTTGAGAATGATAAGTTAGAGAAAGAATATAGAAGTCAAATTCCCTTACCCCCACCTCTCCCAGGCCGTGGGCCTATTCCCTCATCCTTAAGACAAGAAGGGAGTAGTAGTACAGATTTGGTTGATGGTAAGAGGAGGAAGGTGACTGCAAATTCTCCTTTGGAGAGAGAATTCCATAATAATGCTAGACATGAATTGGATAGTAGAATTGCTAGGATGTTTTACACCAGTGGGCTTCCATTTCACTTTGCAAGGAATCCAAATTATCCTAGTTCCTATGCATATGTTGCTACCCATAACATTCCCAGTTATGTTCCTTCTAGATACAATGCCTTGAAAACAACACTTTTGTAAAAAGAAAGAGCTAATGTTGAAAGACTTTTGAAACCAATTAAGGACTCTTGGCTTGCAAATGATGTAAGTATAGTTTCTAATGGATGGTCAGATCCACAAAAGAGGCCTCTTATTAATATTATGGCTGCATCAGATGGGGTCCAATGTTTATAAAGGCAATTGATGGGTTAGGTGAGTTTAAAGACAAACATTTTATTGTTGGGGTGTTGAAGGATGCTATAAAAGAGATTGGACATGAAAAGGTTGTCCAAGTCATCACTGATAATGCTAGTGTGATGCCGTCTGTTGGAGCTCTTAATGAGGGTGAGTATCCCAAAATATTTTGGGCACCATGTGTTGTCCATGCTCTCAATCTAGCTTTGAAGAATATTTGTACAGCAAAAAATACTGAAAAGAATGAAGTTACATATGAGGAGTGTAGTTGGATTACACGTATTGCTGATAATGCATCTTTCATACATGTTTTTATCATGAACCATTCAATGAGGTTGGCAATGTTTAATGAATTTTGTCCATTAAAACTACTTCAATTTGCTAATATTAGATTTGCTTCGGTTGTTGTAACGCTGAAAGGTTAAAGTTGATAAAAAGATGTCTTCAAGCCATGGCTATTAATGACCAATGGGCAGCTAATAATGAGGATGATGTTGGAAAAGCTCAAAAGGTGAAAGATATGATTCTAAGTGATCGTTGGTAGGATGTTGTTGATTACATCCTTGAATTCACAGCACCTATTTATGATATGCTACAAGTAGCTGACACAGATAGGCATTGTCTTCATCTTATGTATGAAATGTGGGATTCAATGATAGAGAAGGTGAAGGCAGCAATATATTGGCATGAAGGCTTGGAATATGATGAGTATAGCTCATTTTTTAATGTGGTATATGATATACTCATTGATCGATGGACTAAAATTTGTACACCACTACATTGTTGGCTCATTCCTTAAATCCTAAGTAAGTAATTTTATTTTCTATTTTCCTTAGTTCCCCTTCTAATAAAACACACGTTTCATCATCTATATTTGTTTTTTTTTTTTTTAATTATTATTATTATTATTATTATCTTTAACTAGGTATTACTCCATTGAATGGCTTTCGGAGAACCCAAAACGCGTCGTTACACATCAGGATCATGAAATTTCTATGGAAAGAAGCAAGTGTTTGGAGTGATACTTTGAAGATGAGAGTGAATTAAGGGTGGTGAAAATTGAGTTTGCCGGATTTTCAAGAGGGAGGTTTCCTTCACCAAATGCCTTGATAGATAGGTAGGCCTTACAACATTTGGTTTGGTGACAATACCATGGCTTCTCATTTCTAAACTTCTTGGACAACCTTGTTCATCCTTATGTGCTGAGAGGAATTGGAGCACATGCAAATTCATTCATTCCTTAAAAAGAAATAAAATGGCTCCTGCACGTGCTGAGGATTTGGTATATGTGCATTTTAATCTTCAACTCTTGTCAAGGCACAATGAGGAGTACGTAAATGCAGTAACAAAGATGTGGGATATAGCAGGAGACTCTTGGAATGACAGTGACGTACAAGGAGGAGCTGGAATTCTTGAGAATGCTACCCTTACACTTGATGAGCCAGAGTTTGAGGCCATGGTTATTAGGAATGCTAGCACTAGTGTTACTACTAGTGAAAGTGACGTTCGAAGTGAAGCTATTGATCTTAATGATGATGATGATGAGGGTTGTATTTGATTGTCTTGTTGATTATCTTTTATTTTGTTTTAGTTTCAAACTTGCTGGTTGTATTCTAATTTCCGAGCATTATGGAATGTTTTAGTTTCAAACTTATGGGTTGTATTTAATTTATGAACATCATGTTTTAGTTATTATCTACTATTGCTCTTAAATTTGGTATATGTTTATATAATGCGAAAAAATAATGCCTAGCAATATATAGAATATATAAATAAAAATATTTTTAATAATTTTAATAATTTTTTAATCACCGCACCCGCACTCTATTTTTTCAAAAATTGCCGAATCATGCACTTGCACCTGCACCCACACCCAAATCTAAAAACACACCCGTGTTTCATAGTCCATAGATACTGCAACATAATAAGCACTCTTTATAGTGAATCTCCCGCATAGAAGAATATTTCGAATCATTTCAACATCCCAAGGCAAAAATAGTGTCTACAATTTGTCCATTCTCCATCATCGGGTCAATTAAAGAAGTAATTTTTGTAGCATGTGCCATGTTTACGATAATTGTATACTTGACGTGCGGCATCACATCAAGCACATAGGCTTGGTTTATAGTTGCTTTTTTTTGGCATTTTACATATGAAAAATTACATACATGGACTTATGGTCTTAGTTTTAATCATTGTCTGTAGGGTGCATTGAACACCAATGCATTGTTGGCACATTTATTGCAGCTTATTTGGCACGTTACTTGTAGTTGGTTACAAGACTACAAAAATTTATACTTTTCCGCCTTATATGTGAAGCAGCAGCCTACTGTATGCTATTTAAAAATGGCTCTAGAATTTCTATAGTTGAATTTTTGCCAAAACTTCTTAAAACTAATTCTTTATATATATATATATATGTGTGTGTGTGTGTAAACCTTATTAATTAAGGAATAAAAATAACATCATGGACAAGAGCTTGTTCAAGAAAATAAGGATTTTCTTCAATCCAAACAGAAAAATCATAAATACTAAAAGCATATTTTGCTAACAAATGAGCAAGCCTATTGCATTGTCTACAGACATGGAAGAACTCAACATGTCGTACCACATGCAAGGATGAAACTACGCCATATAAGATAGGAGCCACCATGATGGGTGTAGGGCTGCGCTTCACCAAAGAATTAGAGATAATCAAACAATCACTCTCTAGAAAAAACTCATGTATACCCATATCTTTGGCAAACTGCACCCGAGCCTCATATGCTTCTGCTTTAATCTCAATTTCACATGGACCAGCTATATGTTAGTATGTGTGCACTTAAATCCTATTGTATGGTGCTATGTATCACATTATGTTGTGATTAATAAAATTGTTTTATTATTATCTAAAATAATGGTAACATGAATATTTGGACATTATCATATAGTCCATGAGATGCATAGTATGTGATTTAGTCACAGAAGATATAAATCACAAGTTCTTTGTAAACTCAGAATTTTAGTTTATAGTCGGTGATGAAATTGGGCATTTTATCTGCAACTACTATAACATATCAACTAAGATGATTTGTCTTGATTATGGAAGCAAAGACTTCTAGTTGCTATGTTGATATGTTTTAAGAGTTAAGACATATTGAACTGAACCGCTGTGGGATTTATTATTATTCTAACGACTGTCAAATGAATAATAAATATCACGACTTCTATTTACATGAACTCTTAATCCTGAGAAAATAATGGACCTAATTATGAGGTGTAGGTTGCTTTGATATATCAGGAGTGAGATCTAAAGTCACGATCAAAACCTCAATATGTTGGGCAGCCACATTTAATGTTGATAGAACATATATTCTCAAGATGGAATTCATAATCTCTTAACGGAGATATAAAATATTCATTTAAGTTTAATGGGTTTAGTTATTCAGAGTGTTAGGCCTAACCACTTTTGTATGGAGTTACTAAAGTATATATTTATGAAATTAGATTTCATAAATATATGATGAATAACTTAAAGGATTAAATGGGGTACTCAAGGATTAAGATGTAGTAATCTTCAAAGTGACAGTCAACATTTATAACTTTGTATTACTACGAATATTTTATGAAGGAATTGCATATACAATAAAGTCTTGGAATATAATTTATAAATAAGGCCTGTAATGCAATTAGAGTGATGCAACAGAGAAACTATTTTACAGTATTTTTACAAACTAATATTGTGGCCAATTTCTTACTGGTTTTCATTTAAGCCCATCACTATCATCACTTTTTCATTCACCAATAATTATTCACTAAATCAGCAGTTTGTAAATTTTTTTATAAAATAGTTTGTATTTTTAGCATTACGCATAGATAATTAGGATCATGTTTGTTAAGGAATTAAGAACATTCTAAGAATCATTAATTATTGACATATTGTAAACAACTAATTGAAAAAATTGTCATGGAAAAATTAAGTTGTGCCATGTGGCATCATTTATCCAAATCATTCTCAATTAATACAATCATCTTAACTCATGTCTAGAAAAGGATGCCTCATACTTAACAAATGGAAAAATCTTAGCATTGTCTTTTGTAACTATATATAAATACTAAGCAAAATATGTTCATCAATATATAGTACTAAGCAATAATACGGGCAATGTACGAGATACTTCATTAGCAAAATATTAATTTCATTTGTATGAATTTGGTAGGACATTTAAGAGTTTTAAATCTCTTTATTTTTTTTGATTTGTAATTGGAATAAAAATAGCATAAACAATTACTATTTCAAATAGATCTATTCCATGATATTTCACTAATTCACTTTGAAGATTGAACTCTAAAGATCAACATCATCTCTAAAGATCAACATCATCTCTATAATAATAGC
This sequence comes from Quercus suber, assembly GCF_002906115.3. Classification (NCBI taxonomy): domain Eukaryota; kingdom Viridiplantae; phylum Streptophyta; class Magnoliopsida; order Fagales; family Fagaceae; genus Quercus; species Quercus suber. Next base: position 265,297 of record NW_027070070.1, read on the forward strand.
ACTTTTTAACGATTTAACTCTGATCGATATCATATCCATAATAATAACACCCACAGCTTAATTTAAGAAAGAATAAGAGTATAGGAATTTGCAAGCTACATTGAAAAAAGAAAAAAAGAAAAAGAAATCCAGGAATATGAAATCTTCAATAACACATTTATATTGATTTATAACTTTAAAAAACTGTAAAAGCCACCTTCCAAGCCAATGCTACAATTGAAAGCAATTGTGTAATGTGCTCGTCTTGCATCAACAAAACAAATACTTTTACTATCATCTCTATTATTTCAAGAATAATAGATTTGATAGAAAGCGCCCCCCCCCCCCCCCCCCCCCCCCAAAAAAAATGTTTTGTGTAGTGAAACAAGATAATGCTGTGTTTGTTTCAGCTAAAAACGAATTCCGGAATTACTTTTACACCCTTATGTGTGTTTGGCTCCAACATGGAAAATCAATTACACGTTGACTATAAAATCACCCACTTTAGCCATAAAACCAATGCAGCTTTCATTTTACCTTCAAACGAATTCCATGACTCAGAGAGAGAGAGAGAGAGAGAGAGAGAGCACGAGCACACAGTCCAAAATCCAGATCACGCCTCACCTCAGCCAAGCTCTGGCCAGCCCAGATCGTGCCGCCCCACCGCCCAGATTACGCCGCCCCACTGCCTAGATCATGCGCTGGCCAAGCTTCCTCTTTTTTCTCTCTTCTTCCTCAACGTCGCCGCCATCTAGATTAGAGTCTTGCATCTCATTCTCGTCGTCACCACCCAAGACCAATCTCGTTCTCAACCCACCCAAGACCGATCTCGTCGCCGCCGCTGAAGACTAATCTCTCTTTCCCTCAATCTTTCTCTCTTTGATCTCTGATTTTTTCGTTGTTGTTGTGGTGGTGTTTTGGTGGTTTTTCTGTTGTGTGGTGGTGGGTTTTGTGTGGATAGTGGTGATGGTTTTGTGTAGTGGTAGATTTTCTGTGGGTGCTGGTGTGTGGGTGATGGTGAATTTTTTGATATAAAATTTGTTTGGAAGCTAAGAAAATGTGAAAATTTTGTAGGAAAATAGCATTTTCAAAATGTTATCAAACACTGGAAGTCGTTTTTTGGTCTATTTTCCATTGCATACCCAAACGCCTGGATTTTAATTTCCTTACAGGAATTTATTTTCCCCTGCATTCATTTGACACTCGGAATTTGATTTACATCGAACCAAACGCAACCTAAAAGAAGGAAAAATAGAATAACATGATTAGCACTAATTCTAGGTACATTTTCATCACATAAAATGCATTTCTATTCTTTGGAATACAATTTGACTAAGCCAAATCATATTTCAAATGAAAACTTTCCAAACGTTTCATTATGCTAAAATATGTACAGTTATCAATAAAATAAAATAAAATAAAATTTAATCTGCCAAACGTAAAATATATAATTATTATCCATTCCAGTAGCATCTTGAATTCGAGCCCCATAGAATTAAGTCTCTACCTTAAACTAATAAAATTTGGGCTCCCTTATGAGTTACCAATTTAAAATGACAAAATACCGAGTCTACTATTACAGGGCATCGAGCTAGATCTTCCATGGATGCATCCATGATATGAGAAAGGGACTTCATTAACGTGATAATAAGTTCCACACCAACAAATACAGAAATGTACAAATAAATAAAAATAAAAAGAGAAAGAAAGAAAGAAAACTCCCTGTGTAAAGATCTAGATGCATAGTAGTTAGCTTAACCCAATTTAGTACGAAGGGTGACAACATCAGTCTTGTTAACATGTCGAACCATTGTACAAGTTAGCTACATTCAAAATGAAATGGGTTCAGTTCTATCAATTGATAGTTCTGAAACAAATTCACCCTAGATATTTGAAAATTAAAAAAATTAATATGACGGACATAAATTGATTATCCGTCTATCTACTAAACACGATGTATTGAACTCATAATTCATTAAATACTTATTATGAATGTCAACTAAGTATCATAAGTAAATTTCTCCAACTAATGACAACAGATATATAATACCTGTGATAGATAGACCGTATCCATTTAGCCTTGAATAATGTCTGCAGTTCTTTGATTCGGTCATATAGGTAGTCTGGGTGCAGATGATAAATCATTGACCATAAGGAAAGTCTGATGAGTGCAGCAACTTGCACGGGTGAACCATTAAAGGGATATCTTGTTGAAGTTCTTTTAGGCCTTCAGCAAAGTGGCTATGAGTTCCCATCAGAACTGACAACATCAAGCCTATCATCTTGGTTAGTTTTCTACTATGAATCCTAGTATCCTACTCATTCAAAAAACAATTCTAGTTGTGGCCGGTGACTTTTTTTATTTTTATTGTTCTTATCATTTTTTTTTTCTTCTCCTAGGAACATTCTATGAATCATTTCCAAGTCATATTTAATGCCGGAACTGATACTTCATTAACCACCATAGAGTGGGCTACGTCCGAAATCAGAAATGATGAAATAAATAATAAAAAAAATCTAAGAGAAGAATATTCAAATCAAAGAAACTCTAATGTTACACCCTCCTCTTCCTTTGATACTTCCAATAGAATGCAGAGAGCCATGCGAAATTAATGGATATGAGATACACCTCGAAACCAAAGTCACTGTAAATGCAAAATTGATGAAGAGATCCTGCATGTTGGCATGATGCCATGAGTTTTATTTTAGAAAGTTTTGCCTGCAGCTCAATTGAATTCGATGGGACTCGCTTTGAATTTATCCCTTTCGGGGCAGGAAGGAGGATGTGCCCAGGAGTAACATTTGGACTAACCAATATTGAACTTCCTCTTGCTCAACTACTATACCATTTTGATTGGGAGCTTCCAGGCAGAATGACACCCGAAGACCAGATATGACTGATGACTTTGGTTAGGTTGTCCAAAGGAAAAACAGCTTGAACTTGGCAGCTAAGTCTTATAATCCTTCACTCAGCAACTAAATATAATAGAAGATCTCAGAATAATGGAGATTCAAAATCAGAAAATCCTTTCAGATGGTCCTGAAATTCTGCTTGACTATGTCAATCAATGTACAAATAGTGTTAGATTACTTCGTGAAGTAATTTCATGAATTAACATATTTTAGTCGCTGGCAATCCACTAGTCTTTCATCTTTTTCATGTAATCAAGCATTGTAAAATTGAAATCTAACAGTAACAGCTGAACCAGTTTTTTAATATGATATCTTCATATGCTTGGTAATTCACAAAGACAACCTTTGTTTTAGCCCCCATATATAAATCTAACATTTTGGTCAGGCCGCAAAGTTTCATTTTGATTTATTAATCAGATGCTTTATGGAAACTTACTATTCACTCAGCATCAGATCAAGTCTGTGTAGTCCTACTTATTCAGAACTCCTTCAGATCCTTTCTTCAACTTGAGGAATTTTACACTAAGGCAAGGTTTCATTTCCTTTGTGTGAGATGAAAAAAGGCATGAAAAAATTGTGCCTCATACCAAACAATATTACACATCATCTGAGTTTTGAATGTACCATATTTAACATGTGGTAGCAAGAACATAAATAGTCTACATTTGTGCTTACCTGCTCATGCATCTCAAGCCTCTACTATTATATTTGAGCATATTCCCAGCTTAGCTGTAATTATCAATTATTTTTGCATTCCCTCAGCCATGGGACTTTTATTTATTGAATCTTGCACTTTATATATATAGGCACTTATACACAATGAAAATGAAAGCTACTGGCTGATTTGAATGAGAGATTTGAATATAGGTTACTTCCTGTTACGTTGATGGACACAAGGTCTTGATTATATATGATATCCCAAGTCTAAATTGGCATGTACATAATTGAGACAAGTTCTGAATTTATGTAACGCACTATGCACGTATCAGAGCAAAGTGAAAATTTGAGCAGTCTAGTAGTTCAAGCACAGAAGAGAATGAAAATCTGGTGTAGTAATGTAAAACCTTAATTTCATTCAATTGCCTAAATTCTGGTAAAAAAAATGCATAGGTTTGCAACCAAAGCCCATCGCTGCAGTGCATTTTTCCATCGTATAAGAACAAGCATATTACTATGAATCAACAACATCAAGGCTGTCATTTTGGTTTGTATTGTACTATAATCCTACTCATTCAAAGAACAATATATTCTAGTCGTGGCCAGTGACTTTTTGTTATTATCATTTTTTTTTTCCTTTTCTTAAGAACAATCTATGAATCTTTCCAGGTTATATTTGCTGCTGGAACTGATACTTCATCAACCACAGTAGAGTGGGCTATGTCAGAAATGATGAGACAACCTAAAGTGCTGGAGAAGGCACAAGCAGAGATTAGACAAGCCTTTAGGGGAAAGAAAAAAATCCATGAGAAAGATATTCAGAACCTGAGTTACTTAAAGTCAGTAATCAAAGAAACTATAAGGTTACAGTTACACCCTCCTCTTCCTTTGATACTTCTAAGAGAATGCAGAGAATCATGTGAAATTATGGATATGAGATACCCCTCAAAACCAAAAGTTATTGTTAATGCATGGGCAATTGGAATAGATTCTGCATGTTGGCACTATGCTTAGAGTTTTATACCAGAGAGGTTTGCCTTTAGTTCAACTGAATTCAATGGGACTCACCTTGAATATATCCCTTTTGAGGCAGGAAGGAGGATGTGTCCAGGAGTAGCATTTGGTCTAGCCAATATTGAACTTCCTCTCGCTCAACTACTGTACCATTTTGATTGGGAGCTTCAAGGGAGAACGAGACCAGAAGAACTGGATATGACTGAAAAGTTTGGTTCGGTTGTCTGAAGGTAAAAAGGCTTGTATTTGGTTGCTAAGTCTTATACTCCTTCGCTCAACGACCAAATATAATAGAATATCTCAGAATAATGAAGATTCAAAATCAGTAATCCTTTCAGATGGTCCTGGAATTCTTGCTTGATTATGTCAATCATTGTACTAATAGTGTTAGTCTACTCCATGAAGTATTTTCTTGAATAATCATATTTTAGTTTCTGGACAATCGACAAGTTAAGACCCTTTTGTCTTTCATGTAATTAAGCATTGTAAAAATGAAATCTACCAGCGGAACCAGTGTTTTAATATTATATCTTCATATGCTTGGTAATTTACAAAGACGGTCTTAGAAGAATGTTACTATTTTATTTAGCTCATTGGAACTGACTATGGGGCATTAGCTTAAGTTTAGTTCCCAGCACCAAATCTACCATGAGGGTCGTGCCATGTAGCACCAAATTACTATTTTATTTTACCCAATCAGCTGCTTTATGGAAACTTACTATGCACTCAATATCAGGTCAAGTCCGTGTAGTTCCACTTATTTTAGACTCCTTCAGGTCCCTTCTTATGGTTGAGGATTTTTATACAAAGGCAAAGTTTCATTTCTTTTGTGTAATATGCAAAGGAAAGGCATGAAAATTTGTGCCTCAAACCAAACGTCATCTGGCTTTAGAATATACCATATTTAACAGGTGGGCATCTGACTTAGCAAGAACATAAAGTCTACATTTGTGCTTTATTTGCTCAGGCATCTCTACTATGATTTTTTAGCCTATTCTCATCTTAGCAATAATCTATATCTATATATATTACTAAAAGCTGAAGTATAGCATTTAATGTTGCTACCTTCACATTGAGCCACGTCATTCCCATCCTCATTTCTGAATTTTTAACTTAATTTTAAAATAGATTTTACCAATTTAAAATACTAATAAAAATAAAATTATTTCTAGCCCTATTTCTACTTTAAAGTCCACTTCTTATACATTTAATTCCACTATAAAGCTCAAGCCCACACCAAAGCCTTTTCAAATAAATCCCTGATGTTTTTTCATGGTTACAACTTCCTATCTCCCAGTCCCACATTTTGTTTCATTGTTTCAGGTTTAGTCCCTTCCCCTTCCCCACGTTGTGATTCTCACAGTTTCAGCTTCTGTTCTACTGTTTCATTCACGGTTTCATCTTCCTGATCTACGATTTCAGCTTCTGTTTTGGCTTCTAACAACAGCCTCTTTGGCTTCTTTCCTTCCTTCCTCTCTTCACATCTATATAAATACTAATGTAAGCGGGGTGGTTCAGTTGAGGTATCCCTCCATTCCAATTTCTTTTGCGCTCTATTCTTTTGCTTGATGGTTTTTTTTTTTCCCTTTCGACGTTTGTTTCTACCGAAGGTGTTGAATTTGTTACTACTGAGTTATTTAATTGGAGCACTGCTTCTTTTGGGTATGTTCATTATGATTTTCTAGCTATATTGAATCTATATATTAAATCTGTCACCTTTTACTATTTCGTGCAATGCTCTATTCTTTTGTTTGATGGTTGTTTTTTTTTTTTTTTTTTAGTGCAATGCTCTATTCTTTTGTTTGATGGTTGTTTTTTTTTTTTTTTTTCCTTTTTACATTTGTTTCTACCTAGGGTGTTGAATTTGTTACTGCTGGGTTACTTAATTGGAGCACTGCTTCTTTGAATCTATATGTTAAATCTGTCATCTTTCTTATTAATCTTATTTTTCCACTTGCTGGTTGGTTTCTCACTATCCCAAAAAACCAATAATGAACAATCCCACACTTAGGATTGTTCATTATTGGTTTTATGGTACATTCTAATGTTGAAATTTTGTGCACACCATGTGTTTGACAAAATGTCTTACTTACTCTTGCATTAGCTTATATCCACTTCATGGTTTGTGCCTGTTGGTTTTAGTTGCCATTGGAGCACTACTTCTTTTAGGTATGTTCATTCTAATTTTCTAGCTATATTGGATCTATATATTAAATCTGTCATCTTTCTTATTAATCTTATTTTTTCACTTGCTAGTTGGTTTCTCACTATCCCAAAAAACCAATAGTATTATTTTGAATTCTAGGTTCTATATTTTATTTTGCGAATTGGAAGGTTTAACATCAATTAAGACAGATATCATGTGCTTTCTTATGATATAAAAGCCATGGAAGAGTTGGGTTTTTGGCATTACACTATTCATGGAATAATTTAATTAGTTTTGTAGTTTCGTATATTTGATAGTCTTCAATTTGTTTGTTCTATCTATTTGTTATGCCTATTTGTTATGTTATTGTTGTTGTTTGTTGTGTTACAGGAATTGTTCAATGTGTAAATAAGTTGTATATTTCTATTTTAAACTATTAATTTCTTTTATTTATAATAAAAATTGTTAATATCTTAGACATTATTCAGAAAAAAAAAAAAAAAAAAAATCCTATATCTTAGACATTGATACATGAGGTGTGGATTTCTGACTTGGCTTTGATTGTTTGAACTATTTGATGTGCTCATCCCACGCTTAGGATTGTTCATTATTAGTTTTGTGGTACATTCTAATGTTGAAATTTTGTGCACACCATGTGTTTGAGAAAATGTCTTACTTACTCTTGCATTAGTTTATATCCACTTCATGGTTTGTGCCTGTTGGTTTTAGTTGCCATTGGTCATTGCATTTTTTCTAATGTGCATTTAGGCATACCATGTCATCAACATAAGTGGCAATTTAGTACTATGTATACTAGAACTTTCCATCATCAAAACCCAAGTTGCAACATTAGAAAATTTAATAATCTTCTTAAATAGGAATGAATTCTGGACTATACCTGCTTTATTAATATATGTATATAACTAAACAACTACAACTTTAAATTTGATTGAAATCATCTAGATAGGCATGTTTTATAAATTAATTGCGGTAAAGTGAAACAAAAAATTACATCTAATTATATGTAGCCATTCTTAGACCTCATACTCCTATTAATGGCCCGCATCTTTCTTAAATATCTAGGTCAAGTTAATTACATTTCAAATGTATGCAATTCATATCACTTCCTGGTGGTAGTTTCTTATTTGATGTGTTGTTTAAGAAAATAGGGCAATGATTAGTGAAGGAAAAGACAATTCAATTTTGGTTAGTGGAGATAGATGTGCTAGTAAAATTGAGACAACAAAGATGCTCATGAGATATCTTGCACACTTAGGCAGGCAATCTGGAGTAGAAGGACGCACAGTTGGGTTTCAAATTTTCCTAAATGAGTATATGCTTGGCATATTATCAAAAGAATTAAGTAAGAATCAAGGTTTATGTCCACATTGACCTTTAATATCACAGTCCAACCCAGTTCTTGAGGCCTTTGGCAATGCCAAAACAATTCAAAACAACAACTCAAGGTTTTTATTAGTTTTCCAAGGTTTGCTTTTCAATGAAGACTATCTTTACACTTTTATTTCTTTCATTTCAATTATACATACTACATATATATTTCTTAATTATGCATATGTTTTAGGTATATCTGTTTGAACTTCTCATTATAATGTCTCTTTCATGTCATAGTGACATTTTTTTTTTTTTTTTTGGAAAAGGTCATAGTAACATTATTATGTAGATATAGTTGGGCAGAAATTAGAACAAACTTGCTAGAAAGTCTGCCTCTTTGCTAGATTACCAATTCTGAAAGAAAATATCATTGTTTTTCCCTCCCATGTGCCACACCACCTTAGGTATTTTACAATATTCTGCTCATTAATTTGTCTCTTTATATATGTCATTTTAAATATAAAACCTATTTCAAGTTTTTTTTTTTTTTTAATTTGCTCACATTTTCATTTTGTTAGGGAGGATTTGATATGATATGCAATAGGAGAGACAAGATTGAAACTCCAGAGCAGTTAAGATTCTTTTTTTATTATTTTGTCTGGCTTATTTATTGACTTTCTACCAAGTTTTTATGCGCTAAGACTAACTAATTGCAAATGGATATGGTTTTCCGTTTAAGCAAGCAGAAGAAACAGCATTGAAGCTTGAATTGGACAGGCGTTAATATGTTGTTACTTATGCAATGAGCCACATCAAGTGCAGTTTCTATTCATTATAATGTCTATTAATATTGTATACTTTGTTTGAGGACTCAGGCTGTGTTGTAAAGCTATTTGTTCCATAAAATTGTTCATTTCCCTGCCTTTGTATTGATTAATAACATCAGCTAGATAAATGTGTGGCCTAGCAAAATGTCACATGTTGAAGTTATCATTTCTTTAAACTTTATAGTTCATCTGTTAAGGCAACATGGAGTAGTTGTAAGTTATTAATGAAAAGAGAATATGGACGCACTAATATAGGTGAGTGAGTAATGAGGATACTTTGTCATGGACAATGGGAATTAAATTGCGAGAACCATGATTAGGGCTAGGGGGTTTGGTGTCATGGTGAAGAATAAGTTTTTATTTAATTTTTTGGTTATCTTATATTCATTATCAAGGAAGAGGATATTTTCGTGATAGCTGAACGAGCACCCTTTTCAATATTAATTGTTTAGTAACCAATACCAATCAAGCTTTACACTCAATAACAAAAATTAAATTCCTTAATTAAAAGATTAGTGTTATTCTATAAAAATTCAATTCATAATATATTTGAATTGTCATTGTAAATATGAGACTTCTGTTTTGTTCGTTTGTTTGTGTTTGGATTTAATTTAAGTTTATGGATTGTGTTTTTGTTAATTGTAATTTAAGTTTCATTGATATTTTTGATTTAGTAAATTAATATTTCGTATCAAAAGTAGGAATTTTTGAGACTAGAATTCAATGTACAATCAAAGAGGAAGAAACAAAGAATTGTTTAAATTTTCATACACAATAACTTTCCCGTGCATCACACGGGTTAGCGACTAGTTATTTATAATTTTCCATTCCCTGAATCATGTGACTTTTACTTATAGAACTTGCACTTCATAATATAGCACATATACGCAATGAAAATAAAAGCTACTGGCTGGTTTGAAACCTGAAGAATGGAACATGAATAAGAGCTTTGGATAACCATGTACTGAAAAATCTTTTTAGTCCCTACATTTTCTCTCACCGACTAAGAACTTTTGAATGATAAGCCTTGAAACCTAACCATTAATCTTTCAAACTAGTTGCATCTGCATAGGTTACTTCCCATTATGTTGAAGGACACAAGGTCTTTATTACATATGATAACCCGAGTCTAAATAAGCACCTAATTGAGACAAGTACTGCAATTATGTGACATACCACACAAATATCAGAGCAAAGTGAAAATTTGGGCAGTCTAGTACCACAACCAGAGGATAATGGAAATCTGGTGTGGTATATGAAAATCTGGTGTGGTATGTAAAATTGTACATTCAATTGCAGAGGTTTGCCACCAAAGTCCATTGCTGCAGTGCATGCTTCCATCACATTAGAACAAACATATTAGTTTTCTGTAACTTATTTGCTTATTTGCTTAAATTGAGATAGAAATAAGCCAAGTGAATGCAATCTCCATAATCACTATATCTCCTGAAGAAGGAGCAGTGCTTTCAAAACATGGCATAAAATAGTAGCCATTTAATTTAAAAAAGCACCGAAGAAAGAAGAATCGAACTCAGAATCAAAATAAGAAAAAGAAAAGGAGGAAATAAAAGCTACAAAAATTAAGAATAAACCATATTTTCATGTATAGTAGCCTCACACAAACTGGGTATAACATAGGAACAACTGAGTTTATTGCTCACAAACATTAAAAGGCACAGGCCAAGGAAAAAGATAACTTCATACTAGCTAAATCACAAAGAACATTTAACTACTTTGAACGAACATTATAACTACTCGGCACAAACTTAAATCTTCTTAGTACTCATCACCTTCATCATCCTCACCCTCATCTGCCTCAGCACCAACCTCCTCATAATCCTTCTCCAAGGCAGCAAGGTCCTCACGAGCTTCAGAGAATTCTCCTTCCTCCATTCCCTCACCAACATACCAATGCACAAAGGCACGCTTGGCATACATGAGATCAAACTTGTGGTCAATGCGGGAGAACACCTCAGCCACACTGGTAGAGTTTGAGATCATGCAAACAGCTCTCTGCACCTTGGCAAGGTCTCCTCCTGGAACAACAGTGGGAGGCTGGTAGTTGATACCACACTTGAATCCAGTGGGGCACCAGTCAACAAACTGAATGGTGCGCTTGGTCTTGATTGTAGCAACGGCAGCATTGACATCCTTAGGAACAACATCACCACGGTACATCAAGCAGCATGCCATGTACTTTCCATGACGAGGATCACATTTTGCCATCATAGAAGAAGGCTCAAAAGCACTATTGGTAATTTCAGCTACTGAAAGTTGTTCATGATATGCTTTCTCAGCAGAGATGACTGGTGCATAAGAGGAAAGCATAAAGTGGATCCTGGGGTAGGGAACCAAGTTGGTTTGGAATTCAGTCACATCCACATTTAGTGCACCATCAAATCTAAGAGAGGCCGTCAAGGATGAAATCACCTGAATTTCGAGAAAAACAAATTACATAAGAAATATATCACAGGGATACAAGCAACAATATATTCAAAATATATAAACATACATCTATTAAAACATATCAAGTAAACAATTCTTAAAATCATCTAAGCATGATGAGTTAATTGACAGCAAATATTGTTATCCTTGATAAAATCTTTCCTCCAATGAAACACATGACATTAATTTCCCAATTGCTTCTGACCAGAGGCAACACATTTGACAAAGACCAAATATTTGTGATGATGATTCTAACATAAGACCCTGCAACTATTCACCTGGGAGACAAGTCGATTGAGGTTGGTATAGGTGGGTCGCTCAATGTCAAGGGAGCGCCTGCAAATATCATAGATGGCCTCATTGTCCAAAAGTATAGCCACATCAGTGTGTTCCAGGAGGGAGTGGGTGGAGAGGACACTGTTGTAGGGCTCAACAACAGACGTGGAGACCTGTGGAGAAGGGTAAACTGTGAAACCCAGCTTTGATTTCTTCCCATAATCAACAGACAAACGCTCTAAGAGAAGGGAGCCAAGCCCAGAACCAGTGCCTCCACCAACAGCATTAAAAACCAAAAATCCTTGGAGGCCAGTGCAGTTGTCAGCAAGCTTTCTGATACGGTCCAGGCACAGATCAACAATCTCCTTACCAACTGGAACAGGAAAGTTTTGTTTCAGATACTGTAATTAAAATGGCACAAAAAAACAAAAAACATTACAAGTGTGAAATGCTTACTAGTATAGTGGCCACGGGCAAAGTTATTAGCAGCATCTTCCTTGCCACTGATAAGCTGTTCCGGGTGGAAGAGCTGGCGGTAATTTCCAGTCCTCACTTCATCAATGACAGTGGGCTCAAGATCAACAAAGACAGCACGAGGGACATGCTTCCCAGAACCAGTTTCACTGAAAAAGGTGTTGAAGGCATCATCACCTCCACCAATAGTCTTGTCATTTGTCATTTGGCCATCAGGCTGCACAAATATCAACCATATCAAAAGCTTGAACAAGAACCATTAAACACTAAAAAAACAATGTTCAGCCAGCAAATTTTTTCATGGTTTTATACAAAAACCACCAATAATTTTATGGTCTACATTGAGTCATCATGCATATACATTAATACATAGCCTAACATTCCAAATACATATTTCCATTCAATAACTGTAAACTACCACGAAGAACTACAGACTGCTAAAATAATAGTTAAACTAAGACAAGGTAAAAATACAAAATATAGAAATTAGTACATACATATGACAGACAAACACAAAATTTAGACATTAAACAACCATAATACAAACAAGTGCATATACATATACAAGAAAGAGTCCACAGAATTTTCAGAAAAATCTAAGAAACGACAGTCCTGTATAAGACATTTCATCTGTCACTAACCTAACTAAATGCAAACTTCCAAATTCTATACTTACAAAGGTGAAAAAGTTCATTGAGCAATATATTTCAAGTAAATATCTTCTTCTTCTTTTTTTTAATTTAATTACAAATTTGTTCCTCCAACTATAGAATAAAGTTCAATTTGGACCATCAACAATAAATTGTGTCAATTTAGTCCCTCGACTATTATGCATGCCAATTTAGTCCCTCTACTTTCAATATCAAGTCAATTTTCATCATTGAATCTTCTATACATTTACATTTTAAAGAATTTGATTAATGTGGCAAATAGAACACAAGTTAAGGTTATTATGGAAAGTGTAAAAACATTGCCCAAATCGAGTGAAAAATTCAGAGATAATTTAGCAAAAGAAATTACAAAAGCTCCAAATCCAACCCGATCTAGTAAACGCATTTTGCAAAAATCAAAGGTGACAATCAATTAAGCAGTCACATAATCAACACAGACAACAAATGTACAAGATTTCAAATGAAACAAATTGCAACCAATTTCAAAGACTTCATTTGTCTGAACAAAAACAATCAATATGTTATTACTATTATTTTGCTGGGTCAGATCAGATCCAAATGGAAAAAATCTCAGAACAAAGATATAAATGCCAGATCAGATCAGATGCCAAAACACATAGATCTAAACATTTGCAACCAAAAAAAAAAAATATATATATATATATAAACAGTAGAGGGTAAAGCTGTAAATTGGTTAAATGACATGAAAACATGACATTTCAAAAGTCAAATGATGTCGTGAATTCAAGTAACGCTTTACTTTAAACTTCTTAGTACAATGATAAAAATGTTAGATCAGATCAGATGACAAAACACATAGATCTAAACATTTGCAACCAAAAAGTGGAGGTTATGATAGTAAATTGGTTAAATGACATGACATTTGCAAATGTACTCGATTAATGAGGTCGTGGATTCAAGACTCATTAGTGCGTGTGCACATAAACATTAAAAAACAAAAAAAGGGTATGAAAGAAAGAGAAAGAGGAGTGACCTGGATGCCATGTTCAAGGCAATAGAGTTCCCAGCAGGCATTGCCGACTTGAATACCGGCTTGACCAATGTGGATTGATATGCACTCTCTCATTTTCGCTTCAAAAATAAATAAATAAACTGTGTGTGTGTAAATGGTAAAGTAAAGTAAGGTAATGCAAATGCAAAATGCAGGCAAAGCGTTTATCAAGACGCAGGCCTGTTAAGGAAAGGTGCTGAAAACAAAAGAGATGGTTTGGTTCAGCCTTTTTTTTGGGTGTCCTATATATATGGGCAACTCACAAAACAAAAAGGGAACCGAAAAAATGTATATATATGAGTTGGCCATGTTTGATTGGACAGTGTTTTTTTTTTACATTTTTGAATTACTCAGATGTTGCCGCCGATGGGTAAGGGCCAATGAAGGGTTGCCCTGCTTTTTCGCGTTAAGCCGGCCTTTTGGTTTTTGCCGTTTTACTTTTACCTCACCGTCTGTTCTGCGGTGAGTTTTTTTTTTCTTTTTTCTTTTTTCTTTTTCGGGTTAAATAATTTGGATTGGATCTGCAACATATAATTACTGTGTTGGTGTTAGGTAAAAGTTAAAAATATTTTAAAAAATAAAATAGATTTGAAAGGTTAAAAAATTTGATGATCCAACAATTGATTAAAAGAGTTTTTTTTTTTTTTTTTAACTTTCAATATGATCCAATGATTGGATTTAATTTACTATTGCATGATGGCTGTTACATTGATTTTTTTTTCTTTTTTCTTTTTTTTGATGAAGTTACATTGGATTTGGATCCAAATAAATTTTTTATTTTTTTTGAAGTATGGTTAGAATAACGACAAATTGCTACTATAGTAGCTGGAATTCCTTCTCTTGCCCTCTCTCATCTCACAAGTACTTTGTATTTAGGGAGTGACAACCACACTAAGAGTGCGGGTGATAAATAATCTTATTTCTTGAACTAATCAATTTACAAACTTTTTATTTTGATATTACAAATTATATTTTTTTATAAAAAAATTATTTATTATCAAATGTAATCATGAATTAAAAGAGGCCGACACAAAAATAATAATAATAATACAATTCTCTATACAATAAATAATAATAAAAAATAATAGTAATTTTCTTGAATAGTTTTTAGTATTTATAAATAGATGAATCTTAGGACTTTTCCTCCGCACACTTCACACAACTCTCTCTCTCTCTCTCTCTCTCTCTCTCTCTCTCTCTCTCTCTCTCTCTCTCTCTCTCTCTCTCTCCTTGTCATTGTCAAAATTTAGGTTTTAGAAAAAAATTATTATTATATTTTCCTAAGATGCATACCCCAACCTTTTACATTTTTTTATTGGATGGAAAATTTAAAAATTTAACTGTTAGATTAAATGTTCTTTATGTTTTTAATACATATGTCAAATTTCATTTAAATCAGATATTATTTATTATTCAATCAATAAAATTATTTTTATGCATAATTTTAAACCCCAAACGCTTGAAATTTAAACATTTGATTAATGGCATAACTATTAATTTTTAGTCTTTTTGGAATTTTGTTAATATAAAATATATAATAAGAATATGCAATCCAACAATTAAATTTTCAAAATTCACATTCAATAATTTGAAAATAAACATTTTCATTTATAAAATTAATATAAATAAAGGTCACGTGCATCGCATGGGTTAAAAGCTAGTTTTAATGAATGAGGAAGTGAGTGATTGATCTAATCATTTGCACCGTTCCCACGAGTTTTAGTAGAGTTTCTCCAAGCTTTTACTACTCAATACTTCGCTAATAACCCCAAAATTTTGTAGACAAACCAATGTCTATTCTTTTGCTTGTCTTTTGAGATGGTAATCATAAGACTTATCATTCCACATTATTAGCAATAAAATTCTTAATGGTATCTTACACTTTATGCATGACAAGATTTTTTTTTCCCCATCATATAGTTTAAAGTTAAATGTGTTTCACATTGTTCATGATAACGAATCCTCCTTTAGTAATTTACAGTATGATTTTCTTTCACAAAGCGAAATCCGGGTGTTTCTTTAACATAAGGAAGCACATATTGACATCAGCAATATAGAAGTACTAGCATATTCTCCCTTTTTTTTTTCTTTTCTTTTTTCCTTTTTCTTTTTCGCACGTGATTTGTTTGTTCCAAAATGTTTACTTGTTGAAGTTAGTTCTTACGAAGATAATCCTAATGTTCCGAGTTTTAGCAGCAGAAGAAGTGGATCGACTTATTAATTTTTAAAAATAATAATAATGGCTCAAGGTCTATATACTATATAGAAAACACCACAATATACTCATTTTAAATGAATAAAATCCAGTGCTTCATCGTCGCTACATTTTACAAGGTTCCAAATATTTGGGTACTATCATGAGATTCAGTAGTTATTCCAAGGTTTTTTTTTTTTTTCCTTATAATTCAATAATTGGCAAAGGCATGATTTGAACTTTGGATATTTATGGAATTTACTACTTCTATTGCACAATGGTAAGCCACCCAGTTTTATTTGATTTGTGGTTTGGCTCCAGATGATTTTTAGCCTTTCAATAGGCTCACAACATTTGGGTTCACTTTAGTAAAAGAGTTTAGGTATTAGTTTTCAAATTTTTATGAAAACTGTGAATTAAAAAATATTGTAAAAACACATGTTTAAAATGTTATATTGCAAAAATAATGTGTTTGGTACCATATTTCTAATAATATATTTTCAAAAATTAAAAATACAATTGAGTATTTGGCATGAGTATGTGTTTTAAAGAACAAAATGTGTATTTTATGTGTTGTCAACATCATATGAGTCCACAATTTTCAAAATAATTACAATAATGTCATTCAAAATGTTACTTGAAAACTAAAGACTCCTCATAAGGTCAAAATACAATGTTTAAACACTCTAAATTGAAAACTGTGACTCAAACCCTCTTTATTAAACTCTCCTACCAAACATTTTTTTTTTTTTTGTGAGCCACAATTTTTAGTGTTTAAATATTAAAAAACATTGTTTGAATTTTCTAACCAAACAAGCCCTTGGTGATTGAGGTGAAGAAAACAAATCTCTCTTAGGTACATCATTTGTGAGAGAAATGGAGAAGAGAGAGTGCAAGGATTTTGCTTTGGGCTCTCTCTCTCTCTCTCAAAACAAGTTGGGATGGAGAAAAACACTCTCTTAGATCTCAAAATTGATCTATATGTTTTTCTCATATCCCCTACATGTATAAGGTGTGTTTCTTGGCTTATAAGGATATGTTGGAAAGTAGATTAGAATCCTTTCTGAAATTCTGTCCTTTTGCAGATCGGGACCTAGTCATGAGCTACCTAGCCATGTAGTCATGTAGAAGTGCACAATGAACACCTTTTTTTTTAGAGAGATTCAATTTATGGTATCCGCTTCTAATAATAGCTTTTTATTATCAGACCAAGACACCAATCAATTTTTGGTGTAGGCGAGGATTGAACCCCAAATTTATTACTCAACTATCAAAAACTTTACCAAATGAACTAACTGGAACCTACAAGTACACCATGTACACCTTTACAACTATTAAGTAAAAGTAATCCTAAAATAAGGTTTATGAGACTATACTATATATAAGTCTATTTCTGAGAATTGAGGACCATGTTGGGATTTAGGTTTAACTATAACTCCTAGAGCTTGCTATTATATATTACTTGGAGATTTGTAAAATTCGGACGTCCCATTTTCAAGGTGTGTGCTTGATAATGCTCTTTAATAAGGTGCATATTTGTTGTTTTTAGTACCTTTAAATGCTTTATTTATTTATTTTTTTTGGTTCCCATGTGTAGCTGGACTGCTGGGTGAACTTAACTATCATATTCCTGTAAGTTGTTTTTTATTGTTGATTGTCAAATGTGGTTTTGGAGTAATTTTATATTATTTTAATAGAATGAACATTAGATAAAAGTGATTATGTAAAATAGATTGAGCTTTTGGTGCTGTAAATATAGGAAAATTCTACAAAAGCTAGCGGATGGGAATGCTCTTATAATGTTAAAAAAAATTTCCCCTTACAATCAATCAATAATAGTAAATAAGTAGTTCAATATGCTGGAGATTCCTTGAGTAGTCAATCAACGTTTGTTGCTCAACATCATCGTTGGCTAACGTGCCAAGTCAGTGTAGCTTCGTTTGAGAAATAGTAGAAGAGAGCGTCCATGGCTGTAGAGAGTGTGAGGATTCAAATTTGGACTTGTCGAGGTACTCTTTCTTCTTCCATGTGTATGTATTAATTTTTGTATTAATCTCAAACTGAAGTAGTTGGTGCATATTCGTTTCTCCACTTCTATTCTGTTACAATTTTGTGGTTCAAAAAATTAAATTAAAACAAAAAACCAAGGCAACTAGTTTGAGTAGGTCACTCTGTTTCTTAGGTCTATTTTTAATATATTTATTTTGAGATTTCGATTATGACTGTTCATTTTTAATTTGAATTACAGAAGGGAGATTACATTTTTTATTAACCAAATCAATGCAAACTAAACCAACAACAGCCCCTCGAGTCAAGAAATGTTCTCATCATAAGGTATATATAGTCATATGAAATTACTAATTCAATCCCCTAATTTCATATTTAAATCATGTCTTTCCACTTCTTCTTTTCCTATCCCTTGCGTCTTCTGTCTATATTATCTCAAAAAAATTGTATCGTAAAGATCCTTCCAATAGGCTATATATGATTTGTGAGAATGGATTTACTTAAGGTGTGCATATATGAAAGAGTTTATCAGGTATGTATGTTTAAATAAACTTATTAATTTAAATATTTATTTCTCTCGTGCTATATCTTACCTTTCCCCCCTCATGTAACGTTATATCTAATTTACCCTGTTATGTTTTGTTTTCCCCAAAATTATGGTGGTGAGGGAGATTTAATTGAGATGGATGTGATTGTGCGAGCAAAATAAGTTCACCCAATAAGTTGGGGCATAGAAATGAATACACTGAAACAGTGATGCATTTGTTGTGGGAATGTCCAAATCTGCAATGGGCAATGGTAAGAGGAAGGCTACAGACATGCACTGCAGCCTTTCCATTATCAAGAGACTTTCCATTTTAGATTGATAGCCAAAAATAAAAATAATGCCTATTTTATATTTTGTGTCAAGTAGTATTTTATTTTAAAACTAGCCTTCTTATGTTGTGTGTGCTAAAATGGTCTTTTATTATTATTTTTTTTTTCTAAAGGAAAACTTTCTATTCATTATAATTCGAGGTTGATGCTTTTTTTCATCAGAAAAATACCTTAGGGTGTGAAGAGATTTATTCAATAGTAAAAAATAAAATAAAATAAAATAAAGAGCAAAAAAAATGAACCTTCACAAAAATTGAACCAACCAGATTTCTTTAAATAACGAAGGAATGAGGATTGACTGGCTATACACGGCATAACATATAGACTAATTAATGAGGACATAAATGGACTTGAAGGAAAGCTATTCTTCTTATGCTTCTTATGGATATGGAATGGCTATATGCTTCTTTACCTCTAGAGCTTTGAATTTTTTTTTTTTTTTTCCTTTCTTTTTGTTTTGCTGGCTACCTCTTTTTTTTTTTTTTTTTGGGATAAAATTTTTGGCTACCACCCTCTCCAAAAAAAAAAAAAATGATCCCTAAAAAGATAGAGATTTATGTAATAGCCATCAATTGAGGCTACTACATGTACAAGATTTTTAATGATAGAGATTTATGTAATTTATTTTCCATTTAGTAATTGAATGCTTCATATCGAATATATGAGATTGGAATCTTAATATGCAACATTCATTCAAAAATAAATTACAATATTTAGTTTTCATGTTAAACTATCATGAAATGATGATTGTTATAAATAAACAAATATTAAATAATAATTCATACTTAATAGATTTCTGATGCATTGCATGGGTCAGTGACTAGTATATTCAAGCGTTAAGTTTCAAAGTTGCATAAAAAACAGGAGAGTCCAAGGCAATTGCATTAGAGAGAGGAGGCTACCAAATTTGGGTTAGTCTTCTCAATGCATGCTCTGTTCCTGCCATTCCATACTAGAGCAGGCTCTATTATGAAAGCAAGTGAGGCGATCGCCTAAGGCCCCCAAGTAGAAAAAGACCCTCAAATTTTGGCCAATAAAGTAATTTTTTATATTATAAACTTATTCATTAAGCCCAAAAATATTAGCCAATAAATAAAATAAATTTTTTTATCAAATAAAAAACAAGAAAAGAGAGAGAAAAATGCTACGTCCACAACATATTTCACAATAAATCATAAGTGGCAGGTTATTACTTGCTATTATTAGTGGGAAAAAAAGTAATTTCAGTGGTAGATTTAAATACAAACCAATAACAACTTAATATTTAGGATTTGTTGTGAAAATATTGTGAATATAGCACTTTTCACAACAACAACAACAACAACAACAAAAAGCAATACACAAAGAATTTTACAACATTTTTCACAACAATTAAGCTAACAAACTTTTACATCTAAATTAACCACTAACATCATATTTTTACTTACCATTACCAATCTATCACATCAACAACTGTGAAAAGTTGTCAATCTTTTGTGTCTATAAATTTTCTAAAGAAAAAAAGATTTTACATGGTTAATTAATAATTTTGCATCTAAAATAAGATAATAAAATTCAAGTAATATTAATTTTTTTAATAAAAAAAGTCATATTTAAATATATGAAAAGTCTCAAGTCAATTTTTGCCTAAAGCTCCTAAATGCATCCAGTCGCCCCTGTTCCATACAAATGTCCATGATTATTTCATCTAAAATGCTCCAGAGTCTCGCAAGAGGCAATTGAATCTTTCCTGTATGGTGTTTGTTACAGGTTAAATTAGAACTCTTCTTCCTGCCAATGATAGCGGTTCAGACGTCTCTATACACACATATTTTATTTTTATTTTTCTAATCCAATTCAAATTAGCCGACAAATTAAAGGCATACCCATATGAAAAGCATAGAGATTTTAAGGGGTTAGTTCAACTATGATGTAGCACAAAAGAGAAGCTCAAAGACTTACGATAGGATTCACAATCCTAGTAGTAATAGACAACCCAAAATAAAAAAAACCCAGTCCAACTCGACAAAGACATTGTAAACCGACTTATCTCTGAACCGACTTCTCTTTCTATATATATTAGCACGTACAAACCTGAAACCCATCATAAAGAAAAATAGCGTCTTGTTATTAGTAGGTCGATCAATCTCTTGTGTGTAAACGAAGCAATACAAAAGCACAAAAACACAAAGGGTCTAGCTAGCAGCACCATGGCCAAGAAGAAAGCACCCATGGAGATTAGCGTTAAGATGGACAAGAAAATCTGGCACACATACGTAGTTAACATTGGTGAAGAATTCATGATAAACACCACATGGGTTGTTCACGATGAGGAACATCTCAGTTTCTGTATAGGCGAGATACGAGAAATATATGGCAAGAAAAAGAATCTTGTTGTTGGCCTGTGTGCTGATACCAGCCACCGCTATGGAGGAGGTCTTTACAACTACACAGGGAAGGCGAAAGATGATCCGTTTCAATTGTTGCAGCTATGCGTTGGGAGTCACTGCATTCTTTATAATCTTGATGATGTTAATTATTCCAGGCGCAGTTTCATGACCAGTACCAAGCACAAAGTTCTGAAGGGCTTTCTTTATGATAAATACACCACTGTGGTTGGTGTTGGGATCAAAGAGGTGGCAGAGAAGCTTGAAAGAGAGACGGGTGTGATCATAAAGAATCCAGTGGAGCTTCGAAAATTGGCTGAAGCGGAAAAGAGTTTGAAGGGAAACAATGTCAGTGGGTCCAAATTAGTAGATTTAGCCAAACTGGTATTGGGTGAACACATGCATTTTGTAAAGCCAAAGAAGACGACGTGGTGGAGCGATGAAGATGATGCGTATGGGGATCCTCTACTTTCAAAGGATCTAATTATGTATGCTACTGTTGAAGCTTTCCTTGCCTTTGAGATTGGATCCAAGTTGTTGAGATGTTCCTATAGGTAGTGGCGGTCTTTTAATTAGTTACCATGAAAGGATAGTTTAGGATTCTAGTAGTTATGCATGTAATGCAATGAGTATGTATGGAGTTCAGAGACATTGCAGGTTTTGTGTCCTCTTATGAGATTTCATCATTTGTGATATTTCATCATTTGTATTGCTATAAATGTATTTTCTGTTTTGTAATCCCAAATTATAATAGATTTCATCATTTGTATTGCTATAAATGTATTTTCTGTTTTGTAATCCCAAATTATAATAGATGTAAATTATTAATTTTTTTCCAAAAAATAATAGAAGAGCCTCTGAACACACCCATCTACCAAAAGTATCAACCGTTAATACCGTCATACATATCAGCATTTATTTAATTAAAAAAATAAAAATAAAAAATAAAAAACTATTCACATCAGGAGCTAGTTTTGCAATATGTAGTTAGCAAGCCGCCCAAATAGTAAGATTTTTGGGCTTTCTAAGCGGCTCCCACACCCAAAAAAAATCCCCTTCTTTTCTACAGCACTTCCAATAAATAAACAAACAGCAAAATGCATCTAAATACACTCTAAAGCGCTCATACTATTACATTGTCATTCACTAATCTTTTCAATCAAATGTAACAAAAAGATAATGGAGGGGGAAGTAATTCAAAACTTCAGCAAAAAGTTTTTTCAGTCATCACATATTTACATATTCCCATTCTCCTCTATTGATGATTCCGAAGCAGAATCATCTATTGTGGAATTTGAGATCGTCTCTGATTGGCTTCCACTTTCACTATCTGAAGTTCCAGATGGCCTTTCTTCGACCGGTTGTTTTAAGAACCAATACATAATACTTGCCGTTAATGTAAGGATCATCTTTTGATTTACCTGAAAAAAGTTCCACCATAATGTTATTATTATCATTAAATATTTACTTAAGTCGAGGGAGGGCGAGGGGATTGAATCCTGGACCTTGCTGTTGGGAAGACCAGGAGGTGTCAATTGAGTTAAGGGTTGTTAGCATTAAGTTAAATCACACAAATAGGATAAAATGAGAGAAAGAAAAACCAAGTTGCACATCAAAGACTTTATGACTGCTTGGTGTTTTCACAGTTTTTATACTTAAAAAAGCCTGCCAACCCCTCAATGGAGTGAGTGAATGGGGGAGTACATAACTCTGGTTTAAACCACAGCAAATGTTACTTCCTTCAAGTGGGAAGGTAACTGTGATAACATCCCACAAATGATCAAGGAGTGGACAGTCAGCACTACAAAACACCTCTCGTGAGATATCAAATGTCAAGAGTGTGATGATAAATATCTGTCTGGTGTTCTATGTGACAGTAAGTGTGTGTGAAACTGGCATTGATAAAGCAGATACAAATGCACACTGAGCTACCATATGTAACAGCAGGCCCCAATTTGATTGCTTGGTAAAACACAAGGGTGTGGTTCTATTTCCATAATATATCCAACCCCAGTGTCCAGAAAAGAAAAATCCAATCTGAGGCATATCCTGCTGAACTTCTATCACACACACTCACACACATATATATGATGATGATGATGATGCCTATTAGGCTGTAATGACGTGTCCAATACATGCATAAGAAGTACATGAACAAAATAAACTCATGTACATGATTCCAAAAGTACCTCAGTTATGTCTTCAGGAAGCAAAAATATCGAACATCCAAGCTTCCTTGCAATACTAATGATGTAGGTGGCATTCATCTTTTTCTCTTCATCTGCATTTAAGCCCATTGTTTGGAAAGAAATGATTAGTAAAAAATGTAAGACATTCAGCCAAAAAAAAAGGTTCAAATTTGCATCATCCCAAGCAGGTAATAAGGTATATATTGGAGATGCATAATTAGGAAGGTAATGAGACCATGGTATATATTAACACTCTAACAAAAGGAGAAATCTCTGTGGTCTGATTATAAAAACAATTTCTTGTTTTTTAATAAAACCTATAGCTCAAGTATATGGACAACAATATAACATCACAAACCATTATCCTCATCTGTATGCTTTCAAATATTATATAAACAAAAATGAGACAAAAAGCAGATTGAAGAAAAACTCATTAGTAAGAATTCAAATGGCAAACTCTTAGTTCTGAACGACACTTTCAATCATGGCAAGACATGCCTCTCAAACTATCAAGCAATGAACGCTTAACACCATAAACCATAAATTGTCGCATATTCACACAAATTTTGATAATATATAAAAATGTATGAAGCAGATTGAATAATGTATTTGAATTCTTGAATAATAGAATTTTTGCATTATATCTCCAATTTTTGTACCCACTAAAAGTAACATATGAAATATGGATTATGACAGCAAAAATATTATTAAAGAAAAACCTAAAATAATGATAATTAATGTTTGATTAAATTCAGAATACTATTGCCTTCATTTCATTTATACCTGCAACAATTATAATGCACATTGTTCTTTAAGAACATTTCTGTGTGAGCCTGTGGGTGTGAACATAGACACCCTCATCTTAAAACAGTATATGGAGACTCAATTCAGCAAGCCTTCATCCTCATAGCCTCCGTTTGGATTGAAATGAAAAATGAAAATTATTTTACTATTCAACTTATTGTTATTTTTGCTACTATTTATGAACCCTACTGTAGTTTTTGATATTATTTATAAGTTTCACTGTACTATTTCAACTAACTTTTACATTTATTTACAGTACTTTCAGCAAAAAAATTTCAATTTTAGCAAAATAAGTGATTCTCAAACAGATCTATAGTATGCTAATATACCTTAAATCACCTTAAAACTTGTATATCAATAATTTAAGATAACTAGATAGTTGATTTAGGATTGTAAAAAAGATGGGAAAATCTGAAATTGAATGTCCCCAGGTTGTGAACAGCTGCACGAATAATGCATGTGAACAGTACATATAATTAATATTGTGGACAAGATAATCAGCCCCCCTAAATGCAAACTCCAATGCTTCAACAGAAAAGATCAAATTTCCATGTAACAAAGAAAAAATTATACATAACCACACAGTTCAAGTAAAAGTCTAATGAAAGAAACTTTGATCATGTAAATTGAAAGGCACAACTACCTGTTATGCCTTTTGTAACAAGACTCCAATTTACAGCTCGTGGCTGCACAGAGCTAAGCAGCTCAAGGAAAAAAATTCCATCTGACAAGCGTTTATCCTAAAAAATTGAAATAGTAACAATTAACAAATTAGATTGCTGCCATTCACAAAATAAAAAGTAGTCACAGTCCAATCCTAAAAGATACCTTAAATCATAACAATCATAACATGTAAAGTTCATTTTAAAGCAATCTTCTGGATAATAATAGGAAAGGATATCAAGTACAGGCTAAGATGGCAAACACATGTCAGTAGAAATTTAAAAATGATACAAAATCAGAACATAGATCAGGAATTCTACTCATCAAAATCAGCCAATACCATTTTTGCATATCTTTCATGAACATTGTTGTTGAATCTATGGCTGATGGAACTCCTTTTCAACATTTGATAGAAAAGTTTTTCATTTTTTTTTTCCCAAAAAAAAAAAAATCTCATTAGTAAAACAGTTAATACTGTAATCATGACTACACTATCTTACCATATTAGAGTTAATAAAAGAAAAAACTACTTTCCTTCACTCACTATATTCCAAGCAATCCACAGGAAGTTGGGACCACGAATATTTACATCATCACAATTCACATTATAAAACCTGTAATTGCTATCAAACTTCTTATGAGAGGAAGCTTCAGAGAAATTAAAATTTATCATGTCTATTAGCATACCATTTATGAGCCCTGAACTTATCAATACTTAAAAGGAAAAAGTTAGCAATTAATATAGCAAACAATTGCACGTAAGGAAAAGAGTTGCACAGATTGTTACCTTAAAACTATCCATGCGACTCCGGCTTCCCGAGTTGCTCACTTTGGTGTTAGCCCACTCTAGAATATCAACATCTGTGATTTCCTTCCCATGAGAATGAAATCTCAGGTTCTTTAAAAGTTGGAGGATGTTGCATCGCATTAATTGCCACAAATAAGCTGAAGTGAAATTAACATTATTTAATTCAGATGACAATTAATCTCCTAAAATTAGATAAAAAATAATACTACTACTAAAAAAGGTGGTGTCTGTTTTAACCCTGAAAAGTCCTACCAAATGGAACTGGGACTGATACAGAAAATTCATTACAATAAGTCAAGAAGTTTTAACACCAACATCTAGATTACTGCTAGCGAATGTGGCAGAGAGCAAACCTAATATCAACTTTTTATTTCCCTGCACAATATCATTTCCAGCAACATTAACCAAGGAAAACTTCAATTGTTTCCCAATTTTCACCACCTGGTTACAGTTCTCTACTTTTCTAAACGGCATCTTTATTGGAGGCTTATTTGCAATCTTCCAATTGACAATCCCTGGCGACACCTTGTCTAGGGTCTCCAAAAGTACCCACCTGCAAAGTGCAGCTAACTTCAACTCAAAGAGGATATACTATAGCAATTACATTTAAATTTGTAAAAACATCAATTTTATTTCCTTCCATTACAAAAGTTTCTCAATATCAAAATTCTCTGAACTTTTTCTTCACAATATTTTCAAAGATTTGACATAATGTTGAATTTTGGAAATATAATGGTATTTTATCAGGAAAACTGATGTGCAAACACTAGGGTACGTGATAGGAAGCATGAATACATTGAACAAAGTTTAGCTTACTTGCATTCAAATGGTTAGGATAAAGAACAATGATAAGAATTTATGATTACAACAGTAAAATTTGAAAATATACTCTACCCATTTCTAAGGTCTTCAAAGACATTGTTGATATATGTCAAATTTCCAAGACTATTCATCCAAAGGCGAAATGCTCTCTCTTCTCTGGACACTAGGGCATCATCTGGCAAAGTTTCAAGGAAAGATATTTGTTTTGTTTGGGTCGAGAGCCCATTCCTACAGGAAAATATTAATGATGAGTTTCACATCTCTCAATTCCTTACAAACAAGATAAAAAAGAAACACAAAATCATCACAAACAAAACTGGAAGAAGTAATAAGAATCATACTAAATGATAAAGTGGTAATGTTCACTACCCATTTGGATGGATAAGTTTACTCCAGTGAATTCACACAACTAAAGCATGCATGGTAGATGTTCTGGAAGTAACCATATGCTGAATGCTCTACACTACAAGGTTTAAAGTGCTCATACTGCTGGAACTACCAAAATTAACCATTAAAAATGCAATGCATTGCTCAAGAAGGGGTCCATCTCACCTATGCTGAAAAATATGTGCAACAAAAGCAAGGTTCAGATTTGGGGAACCTTCCACAATATCTTTTGCAGTCAAGTATCTCTTACAGCCCATCCTATCTGCATGTTCCAGAACTAACTTTGCTCTTTCCAAAGGATTTTTTGCTGCCAATGTAGATTGATGACTGTGCTCTGGTGCAAGTACATTTAAGAGGTGGGCATAAGCTTCTCCATCCTGCAAGTTAAGCATCTTTTACTGTCAAATACCAGTTATATACCAACAATGAATACTAAAACCTTAGGTGTAAATTTTATTGTGGCATTACAGAGTCAAATCATTAGTTTTCTTTTTGTTGGTTTCTGTTAAGGAAGGAAAATATCTACCAATTCAATTCTTATGAGTAAATGGAAGCATATAATTTAATAGGGAATTCACGACATTTGAAAGTTAATCTGACAATAACAGCAACAGCTAGTGGCAATGATCTTTGAACCAAATTCTTTCTCCTCCCATAAACAAGGGGTGGAGGGTTTATTAGAATTATGGTTAAATGATTGAATTAACTATTTTCTAATAGCTTAAGCTTTTGAGACTATCAGTAATTTATCATAGTATCAAAGCAAGTGTTCATGAATTCAAACCTTGTCTCCACTCTACTTGCCATTTAAAAGTTATAAACTTAAAATTCCTAATCAGGGTTAGGTCACAGACAACAAGAACAACAAAAGTATGAAGAAGAAGAAGAAGAAACAGCAACAGCTAGTACCTTACTATTCTGTTTGTTTTAAAATACAAAAAGAAAGAAAGAATGAAATGATGTTCTGTATGACTCATGTTATTTAGTTTGTAATCTATTACATGAGACCATAATGATTCAACATAAATAGATACCTTCAACAAATGGTCTCAAAATTTAAAGTTGTATAACTTCCACATTTTCATTCTCATAGGAATCTAGGATTTCTTCAATTACAGTTCAAATGACAAGATATTATTAATTTGATTTACAGTAATAGAAGATATTTAAAAATGCTTAAAAGAGTTCAATTCTCAAATTTGAGCTAAATATACGCCATTCACAAGAAATATTATTCAAAATTTTATCAGAGACTAATACTTGACAAACATGACTAAAATAACTACTTAGCTGTAAAAGGGAATCAAATAAAAAACAGTATGTTTAAACTCCTGCTTTAAGTCATCTACCTTTATGTCAGATGAGAAGTTTGTGACAATCTTCTTGTATCCAGCTTTCTTCAATTGAAAATTCATCCACCTCAATAAGATCTTCTCTGGTGGTAGACTCATCAACTCTTCCACATCCTGTTGGTTTTAAATATAAGAAGATAATCTATTAGGAATTTATTGACGTAAAGCCCTGTTCAATAATTGTAATACAGCCAGTTCTTCTAATGAAAGAACACATTTACCTTACTATCGTCTACCAACTCCACCAACTGAGGTGTCTTCTTTAGGTTGAGGTCTGCTAGTAATTGTATCTATTATTGAAGAACCATTGGAGAGTCAAATTTTATCTTAAACACAACTAGTATGAATGCTAAAGACTAAACATGCTTTATCAATTCAATGGATGCATAACCTTAAAGGCTTTCACTAGATACCCATAGTTTACTTTATGTCCATAAAACATTACGAATTTGAAATTCATCATTTGTAAAGCCAAAATTAAGTGCATAACCATGAGATTCTTACCTTTATGATCTGAGAGATCACTCCAAGCACAAGATGACGCTGAAAACAATACAAAGAGGAAATTATTCATACTGATAAGCAGAGTATTTAAGATTATGGATTCCTTTTTCTTTTTATTAAAAAAAAAAAAAACATTATAAGTGATTGAAACTCTGTATAATTCATCCAGCAGAAGGAATACGTAGAATAAAAGATGCAAAAGCTGGCAAAGAATTTAAAATATTTAATAAACCTATTTAGATAGGATTGGTTTCTGGTTTAAACTGCTGGATTAGGAGGGTAGGTTCTTATTAATAGCTGATAAATGGGGTAGAATTTTCTCAAGGTCTTCAGTTAGTCCAGTTAGGATAGTTTCAAAATTACCAAACAAACCTATTTAATAGTATGACTACAGATATTGTGCACTCTTTAAATTAGTCATCCAACCAAAACCATTTATCCACATAAATCCAAATGTTCCCATCTCCCATTCATATAGGGAGGAAACAAATCATAATCTGATGACAAGGAAAGGAACCAATGATTAAAAGAAGGATAGAGAGAAATGCCTAAAATATAGACTTGCATATGTATTTCACATGCAAAGATTAAGTGATTAAAACAGGACTGGAATATAAGATATCTTGAAAAGCCTTGCAATTAGGACTATATAAAATCCGGAACACTTTGAACTGGAATAGCACCAAGAAAGCAGATTTGTAAGAGAACTTTGCAATGTATACTATGGTCAAAATAGCCCTGCATTTGAACAAAAAGGCGGCTTGAATTCCCCTCTTTGGTTAAGTTGTAATGGATGAGCTTTACCCTGTCCCTTGTAGGCCTCTAAGTTCAAAGACTGTGCTGGATTACAAGACTCACTAGACAAGAAAATCAAATGTAGTATGAGCTTTCAATGTTGGCACCAAATCAATATTAACTATTTTAAGCACTAGGACATACTTTTAATTTAAGGTAACTAAAGGTTTCCAAATTTAAATATTGTAGCATGGCAACTAAGATGACCAGTTGATATAGTAAAGGATTAGAACACATTTCATGTATGCATACCCTTCCTTCAATAAAGTCCTGAGTCCCTATATTGACAACGGTACATCCAATGGCCTTAGCAGAGTTGAGGCAGAGCGTATGATTCTCATTCCTTTCCCATGGATTGAGCACTCTCTTAGTGTTAACAGCACGGTCATCAATAGTTCCCGGAACTGCCACATTAATTAACTTACTGCATCAAAGAAAAATAATGCTTTTTCTGAATATGAATTTCAAAAGGACTAATCGTAAAAACTTAATGAAAGAACAAGAGAATCAACAAGTTATCACCAGAGAAGAACTCCATCTTTTGCAATCTCGAAGAGATCATTGGTTGAAGGATCGATAGGAAGGTATTGCTTTAAAAACTGATCTTCTGCAAGGTAATTATTGATGTGCGCAACGTAAGAGGCCTTCTCGGATTGGCTAATTGTGTGAAGCAATGTTGTGGTGGCAGCCTTGAGGAATGCAGATGAGTTCTTAGTATTACTTCCAGTTCTAGCACTAGCATGGGCTTGGAGTTTCAAATATACCTGCCATCAATTTTGAAATTACATTATGCTTTTGTAAGTCATAAATTCTTCATTTTCAAATTTAAAGCCATCAAAGTACAGTTCAATCCCAAAAACCAATAATCTCACTCTGACTAATAACAAAGAAGAACTTATTAAACTACCAAAAAAAAAAAAAAAAAAAAAATTCTTTTGCCTTTTTTTTTTTTTTAATTCCTGAAAATTTTGAAAAAAGTTCCATAGAAAAAACGAATCAGACAATAGAAAAAGTGGAAGTAAAATCTTGATTTCCTTTATTTATTTTTTAAAATTTAACTTAACTCTGTTGGCAACCAAACAGAGTACAAATCAAAAAGCTTAACAAGATTCAAATTATCTTAGGCTTTCTAACAATCAAAACACAGAATTCATCAACTTTAACATAAGATTCTTTTAAACAAACAAAAAAAAGTACTAAAAATTTCAAAAATCATAAAACAAAAATATAAGATCTTCAATATTTGTGATTCCAAGGTTACTAGTAACTAACTTAGTTAGTTACCATTGCATGAAAAACGCTAATCACATCTGTACTATATTTAGAAAAGAAAAGAAAAACTAGTTTAAAGACTCAAATCCAATCCACATAATTCGGAGTATAACACGACACTGACTCTAAGGAAAAGCTCGAAGTCCACATCGTCGTGGTCATGATGATCAGGATAGAAATCATGGATGAACGAAGCTCTCTCTTCTTCAGTGAGATTCTCTCCAACCACTTTCAAACGAGACATCTTCGACGCCAGCTCTCCCAGTGTCACTCTCCCACTCTCCCTCCTCATGCTCATAAACTGCATCATCACCACACACAAAAAACAAACACATACAAATTCATGAAGAAGAAGAAAAAACCCCCGAGAAACTCGTAGCTCAACTGGCACTTCCATGATGTATCTAACAAAGATGCACAGATTTAAACTATAATGATGAAAAAAGAAAAAGACCCATTTACGTACGTGAGTTTTTAAGCTGCGGAGTTCAACTTGAGTGAACTGGTTCTGCAGCCATGGATCTGAAACCAGAATGCCTACATAACCAGACATTTTCTCTCTGTTTTTTTGGTTTGAATGAGAATTCGATCCTTCTTTGGTTTGGTTTTTTTTTTTTGTTTAAACTTTAAAGTAGTTGAGTTGGGTAGTACGAAGGAAGTGAGAGAAGAAGGCACACCAGTTGGGACGGTGTAGAGCTGTCAGAGTCCAAAGTGGTTTTTCTGTGTTTTAGAGAGAGAGAGAGAGAGAGAGTGAATTCAAATTATGGCAACCATGTCCCCCTTTTTTTATCTTTCTCTCTCTAGAACACATCTCTCTCTGTTTGTGTTGTGTTGTGTTGTATTGATTCTTCTATCTATTAAAACACTTGAAAGATGGGGGCCATGCTGTCAGTTTATTTTTGAATTTCATCATTTGGACTAATTTGTCCCTAATCTCTCTGATTTGCCACACCAATTGCCATCATTTGCACTTGAGCAACTACCCTTTTTTTATTATAAACTTTTTAAGTACTATTATTATTATTGTTTGTGTCCATGAGCGAATGATGATGTAAAATCTTTTCACTCTACCTAAAAGGGATTGACTTAAATAGTGATAATAGAAGGGTTAATTGCAACTATTCATTTATCTATAGGGCACACCTTAAATTATTAAATTTCATAATTAACATTCTAATTTTTAGAATATTCCGTAATGTCTACCCAACGTCTTAAAAGGTCTTTATAATAAAATAAACAAAATACACATTTTTTATTCCATCTCTAGAGACTGCTCAAAAAATCAACTGAGTTTAGCAAGAAAAAGTAAGAGAATTGGAAAGCGGTGACTTGCTTAGATTAAGGAGAAGGGGAGTAGAGTAGAGTTGGCTGAAAATTAGAGAAAATAATTCAAATAAATTTACTATTATACCCTATTAGATCAAGGGATGGTAGAAAACATTTTAATTAAAAAGAATAGAAGGGTTAATTGCAACTATTCATTTATCTATAGGGCACACCTTAAATTATTAAATTTCATAATTAACATTCTAATTTTTAGAATATTCCGTAATGTCTACCCAACGTCTTAAAAGGTCTTTATAATAAAATAAACAAAATACACATTTTTTATTCCATCTCTAGAGACTGCTCAAAAAATCAACTGAGTTTAGCAAGAAAAAGTAAGAGAATTGGAAAGCGGTGACTTGCTTAGATTAAGGAGAAGGGGAGTAGAGTAGAGTTGGCTGAAAATTAGAGAAAATAATTCAAATAAATTTACTATTATACCCTATTAGATCAAGGGATGGTAGAAAACATTTTAATTAAAAAGGGAAAAATAGTAAGTGTAATATGCATTTTCTCCGACATTTTTCCTCCCAGTTTAGAAAGGTGGTTTTTGGTGGACTCTGGGTGAAAACTTCACCCAGCCCCTTTTCCATCCTCTCTCATTTCCACCATGCCAAATTTTGGAAAATTCTCATTTTTTTTCATCTTTTATTTTCACCACCCTCTTCCACCCAACCAAACCGACTCTATCTCTAAACAAATAAGCTGGTTTAAGCAAAAAAAAATCTGCCTAATTGTTTAAAGCCATTTTTTTAACACATAAAGCTACCAGAAATATAGTTTGTTGAATGAGCAGCTAAAGTTGTTCTTAAATAAAATGAAGTAATAATTGGAAGCAAAATATAATATGTATTAAAAAGAGGTGAAATTTCAAAGGGTGTTTCGGTAATTGGGAGAAAAGAAGGATGATTTGGCCATCCTCCAACTTGTTGTGGCCCAGTGAATGAAAGTATGGTTGCTTTTAAAAAGTAGAGATGATAACAAAACGGTCGACTCTTGAGTCTTGAGTCTTGACGTTTCCTAAAACTTTTGAATGAACAATTTAAACTACCGATTTGAACTCTGAACAGTGGCAAGTGGCAACCGCAGATGATATTTTTAGCCATTGATTATTAGCTGCCCTTCTTCAATTACAGTTAAGGGATAAGGTTCTTAAAATCTTAATAATCATTATTATTATTATTATTATTATTAATGAGTTGTTTAAAAACTTTATTTATTCCATCTAGAATGGGTAAAATTTCATTTTTCTAGATCATCAAAGTACTGTCCATTGTCAAAAAAAAAAATTTTTTTTTTTTTTTTTTTTTTTTTTTTAATTCCTGAAAATTTTGAAAAAAGTTCCATAGAAAAAACGAATCAGACAATAGAAAAAGTGGAAGTAAAATCTTGATTTCCTTTATTTATTTTTTAAAATTTAACTAAACTCTGTTGGCAACCAAACAGAGTACAAATCAAAAAGCTTAACAAGATTCAAATTATCTTAGGCTTTCTAACAATCAAAACACAGAATTCATCAACTTTAACATAAGATTCTTTTAAACAAACAAAAAAAAAAGTACTAAAAATTTCAAAAATCATAAAACAAAAATATAAGATCTTCAATATTTGTGATTCCAAGGTTACTAGTAACTAACTTAGTTAGTTACAACTGCATGAAAAACGCTAAACACATCTGTACTATATTTAGAAAAGAAAAGAAAAACTAGTTTAAAGACTCAAATCCAATCCACACAATTCGGAGTATAACACGACACTGACTCTAAGAAAAAGCTCGAAGTCGACATCGTCGTGGTCATGATGATCAGGATAGAAATCATGGATAAACGAAGCTCTCTCTTCTTCAGTGAGATTCTCTCCAACCACTTTCAAACGAGACATCTTCGACGCCAGCTCTCCCAGTGTCACTCTTCCACTCTCCCTCCTCATGCTCATAAACTGCATCATCACCACACACAAAAAACAAACACATACAAATTCATGAAGAAGAAGAAAAAACCCCCCGAGAAACTCGTAGCTCAACTGGCACTTCCATGATGTATCTAACGAAGATGCACAGATTTAAATTATAATAATGAAAAAAGAAAAAGACCCATTTACGTACGTGAGTTTTTAAGCTGCGGAGTTCAACTTGAGTGAACTGGTTCTGAAGCCATGGATCTGAAACCAGAATGCCTACATAACCAGACATTTTCTCTCTGTTTTTTTGGTTTGAATGAGAACTCGATCCTTCTTTGGTTTGGTTTTTTTTTTGGTTTAAACTTTAAAGTAGTTGAGTTGGGTAGTACGAAGGAAGTGAGAGAAGAAGGCACACCAGTTGGGACGGTGTAGAGCTGTCAGAGTCCAAAGTGGTTTTTCTGTGTTTTAGAGAGAGAGAGTGAATTCAAATTATGGCAACCATGTCCCCCTTTTTTATCTCTCTCTCTAGAACACATCTCTCTCTGTTTGTGTTGTGTTGTGTTGTGTTGTGTTGATTCTTCTATCTATTAAAACACTTGAAATATGGGGGCCATGCTGTCAGTTTATTTTTGAATTTCATCATTTGGACTAATTTGTCCCTAATCTCTCTGATTTGCCACACCAATTGCCATCATTTGCACTTGAGCAACTACCCTTTTTTTATTATAAACTTTTTAAGTACTATTATTATTATTGTTTGTGTCCATGAGCGAATGATGATGTAAAATCTTTTTACTCTACCTAAAAGGGATTGACTTAAATAGTGATAATAGAAGGGTTAATTGCAACTATTCATTTATCTATAGGGCACACCTTAAATTATTAAATTTCATAATTAACATTCTAATTTTTAGAATATTCCGTAATGTCTACCCAACGTCTTAAAAGGTCTTTATAATAAAATAAACAAAATACACATTTTTTATTTCATCCCTAGAGACTGCTCAAAAAATCAACTGAGTTTAGTAAGAAAAAGTAAGAGAATTGGAAAGCGGTGACTTGCTTAGATTAAGGAGAAGGGGAGTAGAGTAGAGTTGGCTGAAAATTAGAGAAAATAATTCAAATAAATTTACTATTATACCCTATTAGATCAAGGGATGGTAGAAAACATTTTAATTAAAAAGAGAAAAATAGTAAGTGTAATATGCATTTTCTCTAACATTTTTCCTCCCAGTTTAGAAATGTGGTTTTTGGTGGACTCTGGTGGAAAACTTCACCCAACCCCTTTTCCATCCTCTCTCATTTCCACCATGTCAAATTTTGGAAAATTCTCATTTTTTTTTCATCTTTTATTTTCACCACCCTCTTCCACCCAACCAAACCGACTCTGTCTCTAAACAAATAAGCTGGTTTTAGCAAAAAAAAAAAATCTGCCTAATTGTTTAAAGCCATTTTTTTAACACATAAAGCTACCAGAAAATAGAGTTTGTTGAATGAGTAGCTAAAGTTGTTCTTAAATAAAATGAAGTAATAATTGGAAGCAAAATATAAAATGTATTAAAAAGGGGTGAAATTTCAAAGGGTGTTTCGGTAATTGGGAGAAAAGAGGGATGATTTGGCCATCCTTCAACTTGGTGTGGCCCAGTGAATGAAAGTATGGTTGCTTTTAAAAAGTAGAGATGATAACAAAACGGTCGACTCTTGAGTCTTGAGTCTTGACGTTTCCTAAAACTTTTGAATGAACAATTTAAACTACCGATTTGAACTCTGAACAGTGGCAAGTGGCAACCGCAGATGATATTTTTAGCCATTGATTATTAGCTGCCCTTCTTCAATTACAGTTAAGGGATAAGGTTCTTAAAATCTTAATAATCATTATTATTATTATTAATGAGTTGTTTAAAAAATTTATTTATTCCATCTAGAATGGGTAAAATTTCATTTTTCTAGACCATCAAAGTACTGTCCATTGTCAAAAAAAAAAAAAAAAAAACTTATTGTTATGCCAAAAGCCATGTAACCCAACTACCTAACAATATATTTTCCTCAAAAAGAAAAAAGAGCCTCATAGCATATTCGATTAAGATATTTAAGATTTAAATTCCCTTTACACCAATTATTAAATTATCATAAAAAATCCTATGGTCCTTTGCATAATGGACACAGATTCAAATCTTTTTTTTTTTAAGAATCAAATTCAAATTTAGGTGTATATATAGAGATTAGTACCTTGACCTGAAGGTAAAAAGCAACCATATAAATTTTAAATCCTATTGTAATTATTAAAAATCACTCCTTATGAATATATGGTATTATGGTTAATATTTAAGAATTATGTGATACGTTGTTTAAAAAACTTTAGAAAATTTGAAGAGTAATGTTACATCTACTATATTTTCACAACAAATTTTAAGTGTTAATTAAATTGTTATTGGTTTTAAACTAAGTCTACCAGTGACATTATTTATTTATCCATCAATAATAACTTTATTGTAAAAATGTTGTGAACGTAACATTTCTCAACATTAGAAATTATCATCTTTCTACTAATTCCAAAGATTTATGCCTCAATCCAAATGATTAATAGTAATTTATTGAAAGAACCGAGGAATCCCAAGTAAACAGAGTTGGGAACACATCACATGTGAAATGAATAAAAACATACCCGAACTGTAGCAACTTTTTTATTTTATATAAAATAAATTAGGTTTGGGATTAAGATCTTTACCTGCCTATCTTCCCCTAGCTATAATTCATTAGATCCATCAACGAACTTCTTGGGATCATTCAAAAACATTAGACACGATTAGACTATACTTGTCCAATCACATGATTTACATTTTGATCATTCTATTTGTCTGCACATCCGAATCAACAGGAAAAAGCTGAGGGGAAAGTAATTTAGATCCTTAGAGTGAAGATTTATTTCACATCAAATTTACTTTCAAAACTCCCTATGATTTTATGTGTTAATAAAAAAAATCAAGTGAAGAAGAGTTAAAAAGTAAAGATTCTCAAGCACTTTGTTTTTCTTTTATATAAATCTTGCAAAGCTTGTGTTATCCTTAAGTCTCACATTGATTAAGAATGAATTCCTTTTTTAGTTTTATTAATCTTTGTAAACTTTTAATAATATATGAAGTTATAACTTATAAGGATTAACTAAAAGGTTGTCTCTCCTTTTGCAGGACACAAAATCAACCTTTAAGGATTATACATTTGCCTGATTTTATAATCCTGGGAGATCCTTTCTTGATCTTCTTATTTACAAAACACATTTTTAGGTTGCCAGAGCATTCTTGCTAATACTTAAGATAAAGAGTTATTATTTAGTATAAGAAATTTTACATTATCAAACTAAATTTCAACAAAAAATTGATGGGATAACTTGAGAGAGAAAAATATTAATGGTAGCAGATAGGGGGGGCATTAATGATAGAGGTTATTCCGTTATTGTTTGTAATGACAATTCCTGCCCTACCCTTCACTTTAATTCTCTATGAAATTATGATAGTACCTAATCTCATTCTCCCTCTCTTTGTCATCTAGATGTAGAATTGCATAACTTAATAGTTAATATAATATTATATGTTATGTCCACAACATTTTTATAACAAATCTTAAATGGTAGGTTATTATTAGTGAGCAAAAAAGTAATTTCAATAATTGGTTCAAATTAAAACTAGCAACAACTTACTATCTAAAATTTGTTATGAAAATTGAATGGATGTAGCACTTCAAAATGAATAATGGGTTCATTCTCAAAATAAATAAATAAATAATGGGTTAAACATTGTTTTGGATGAGATTTAATGTCACTTAAATTTCTCATCACCTTGTCAATTTCAAAACAACACCCCACCATTTATAGGAATTGAATAGTAAGTATAAAAAAAGACATTGACCTTTGTTTGGTAGGGGAGAAGAAAAGAAAAGGGATTTTTTTTTTTTTTTTTTTGAGTCTCTTTTTCCTGGCATGGTTTGCTGTTTATTATTATTATTTTCCCTAAGAAAGGTTAGAAAAATTATGCAAAGGTTGTCTCAAGCACCAAATTTCACTTTTGCAAATACTTTATAGAGGACCCGAAAAGAAATTTCCTCAACATAATGATGGAACAGATTTCTCTTCACAATTTTTTTTTCTTCTAAAGTTCTGATTCTGGCTATGAGCAGTAAGCAGGTATTCTATTCCAAAGTTTCCTTTCATTAAAAAAAAAAAAAAAAAAAAAATCCTGTTATTATAATGGTGATAACATGTACCAACAAAAATCAGACATTGGAATGCAAATGAAAGGTTAAACTTCTTTGACAAAACCAAAACAGTGCAATAATTAAAGTTGGAGTCTTGGAGAACAGAAGAACAAAGGATAGATAACTTAAGAGTCAACACACTTATCTTGCTTGCTTGGAGTTAGCACCAAGTAAGAAAGAACAATCTCTAAGAGTCACTACCAAAGTTTGGTTTAGTCAAGACTAGACCATTGAAAAATTTCAAGAGAAATTTTATTAATCAGTTAAACTATAATACAAAATTGAACCCTAAGAGTAGTTTGTTAATAGAGTTTCAAACTTATTATCCTAATAGGAATAGAAGATAACTTTACTTTTAATGCAATAAAAGAACTTCAACTCTTAAACCAAATAGGAAAAGAAAATTACAAATTATACCCAAAAAATATATATAATTTCTAAGTATCAAATGATTGGACTTAAGTTTTTAAACTTAATTATTAACAGGTTCCATCCATAAAACCATAGGTTGGGTCATCTTTTTTGTACATGTATAAGTTTGTATAGCTGAAAGCTTATATCTTGTTAGTAGCAGTAACTTATTACAAATATTATAAATTAAAATGAATACATTAACTAGTGACAACATTTTCTTTTTTATTTTTATTTGGTAAACTCACTTCAAAAAATCGACCATGTTAAGAACATTAGGTGTACATTTAGGAATTGTCGAAAAAAGTTTAGCATTTTATTTTTTGTCTCAACTTTTTTGAAATAATCTTAGCTTTTAACTTTGCGTAACACATTTAACATAAAAGTTACCAAAAACTATATCTTTTGATAAACACTTCACAAATATGTTACTAAAATAAGCAATTCCAAAACGGACAATCTAGTAACGTTGAGTGACACAAAGAGGAGATAACTCCCAACTTCCAGGCTCTCCTTTGAGATTGTTCTTAAAACCCTGCAAAGTAATTATATCCATATCATGCATAGTTGTGAGGCACTAGCTTTGACAAGACGGCTCACGTGGGCAACCAAACTTTAGTAATTGGTTTTATTCTCATAAAAGAGACTCATCTCATGAAGAAGAACTTTTTTGTACATGTATAAGTTTGTATAGCTTTTTTTTTTTTTTTTTTTTTTTGAGAAACTTATAAGTTTGTATAGCTGAATGCTTATATCTTGTTAGTAGCAATAACTTATTACAAATATTATAAATTAAAATGAATACATTAACTAGTGACAACATTTTCTTTTTTATTTTTATTTGGTAAACTCACTTCAAAAAATCGACCATGTTAAGAACATTAGGTGTACATTTAGGAATTGTCGAAAAAAGTTTAGCATTTTATTTTTTGTCTCAACTTTTTTGAAATAATCTTAGCTTTTAACTTTGCGTAACACATTTAACATAAAAGTTACCAAAAACTATATCTTTTGATAAACACTTCACAAATATGTTACTAAAATAAGCAATTCCAAAACGGACAATCTAGTAACGTTGAGTGACACAAAGAGGAGATAACTCCCAACTTCCAGGCTCTCCTTTGAGATTGTTCTTAAAACCCTGCAAAGTAATTATATCCATATCATGCATAGTTGTGAGGCACTAGCTTTGACAAGACGGCTCACGTGGGCAACCAAACTTTAGTAATTGGTTTTATTCTCATAAAAGAGACTCATCTCATGAAGAAGAAGACCAACAAGAGATATATACATTTGAAGGGAGCATGGTAGGACAGAATAGGTAGGCCAATGTGGGCATATATAGATGGCGTGATACCAAATCCTAGTCGGTGGAGGTTCATACATTTTCAAATACGCTTAACAGAAAAAGGCAAATATAAAAAGGCATGTAGAAGGGCATGATGGAAAAAAAGCTCAATAAATAATTGAGGAATATACAATACCAGCCATCCTTGCTTGGTTTGCTTCTACTTCTAAAAACATTCAAAATCATTACTAAGGTCCACTTATGTGTATACTTATTCAAGTATCAAAACTGGGTCCTCTCCACACATGTTATTCCACTAATGTTATGTGTATTTTTGAATCTGTCATCATTGTTAGCTGATTCGGTACATATCACACATCACCAAAGTATTGATTTTGAGGTATACTAGGACTTGATTCGTTTCATCATTAGATGTTTAGTTTAATCATGATTAACATTACAGATTTTTATTTTTTTTTATTTTTTTTTCTTTATATATATACACAATTTACAACAAAATAGAGTGAACGATGTACGTTATTTATTTTACATTACTAAATTCTACAATACTCCTCCTTTTGATGTCCTACAATGGTTTTTAATTTTGAATTTTGACTATTAACAAGTCTTGACCTACTTTCTGTCTCATCGGACAACATACGATGATCAAAAATGGATTTATGATGGAAGGAGGTATTTCGCCGCTATCACAAAAAGGCTAGAATGCTATTTCCTGCAGAACTTGGAGTGTCTTCTGATGAACCTGGATACAGGATGAATGCAAGCAAAAGAAAAAAAAAGAGTCATTTAATGAAGAAGCTGGTTGATAAATTGAAGGGATCTAATATGGGAAATGATTTGACAAGCTTAACAAGATAGAATTTTTATGACTTAATTAGGGTTTGATGTAATGTTATAAGAGTTGGATTTTTTTTTTTTTTTTTTTAAACCAAAACTTTGCTAATCTGATATTAAAAATAGAAAAGGTTGCATTGCTATTTAAGCAAAAAAATTACTGAAATTACAAGTTTGCATGAAAAATAAAATAAAATAAAATTGAATGCAATTTACCATATCAGCTGTGAATTCAATCAAATACACATGATGCTAAATTTAGGGAGTGGGGCCAGGGGAGGGAAAGATGATCCAGAAAAAGGGAATTTACCCATTCTAGATGTTGTGCTGTGATGCCAGAGTCATTTCCAGCGTATATACCACCTAAGACCTAGAAAGTCCAAATGTCAATGGTAATCAGTACTTAACCATGCATAATTTTGCTATGTCGGAGTTACTGCATATATCAATAAGTGATCTGAGTTAATCAAGCCCATGTAACATAGAGGTTATGTGAAGTCCTAAAGTCCGTTGGGCTTAAAAAATTCCAGTCACAATTGAATAAGCTAATAGTATATATGAAGTCACTTACCTTGGAGACGGTCTCCAGAAACATGCCGGGGCGCACAGGCAGTGGCTTCTTTCCAGTAACACTTTCCTGTGAATCATGAAAAGTGGGTCAATATACCTAAATACAATGACTCTTCACATGCATATATAAATGAATACACACACAACCACATGCTCCTTTCAAAAGATAATGGAGTGCAGTAAAACCTACCCATCCTGCAAATCCACTTAAGTCCCTTGCACCTGTACTGTTTTCCTCATCACTGTCAGTGTTATCAGCACCTTCATCTTTTCCTTGCATTACATTTTTTATCATCTCGTGGACAGTTTTCCCTGGTTTCAAAGCTACCAGTTTGGTTAAGAAATTCACCTGCAGTGACAAGTAATGCAATCATGTCAAGATGCTAGTTATTGTAATAAATAAACATGATAGTATATGACAACAGTGCTTCAATATGCATTGAGAATTCTTTTTTATCTTCTCTTTTGACAGGTATTACAAGGGATTGAACCTATGACCTCAATTACCACCTTTATTTATGGAAGGTATGCCATTTTGTCCAAAGATTATTGGCTAACATACTTAGAAAGCTTGCATCGCATGTTTCATTGAAAAGAACATACTAAGGCCAATAAGAATCAGTCAGGTATCTTGTAAATTTATTTGAAATCTTGAAATGCATGCATACAGACCTCTGCTACAGGGAGAGTACTCAAGCCCCGGTGATTTCTCTCATCCATTATTCCACCTCCCATCATATTTCGAGCTTCCTCTCTGATCAAAACAAGCCTTGCAAGCAGTTTTCTATCAGGAACCACAGGCCGAGTTTCCATTGTCTGCATAGTTATTGATAGCTTGATTAGGGAAAAAAAGATAAAAGCATAGGGTCCGTTCACATTCCAAATTGTCACTTTAATCCAATGCAAACAGGAAACTTGTGATTCAGTCAGGCAAGATATAGAAGACATATTTCTAAGAACTTTCAACAATTAACCTCTATTAAACATTACAGACATTATTAGAATATGAAATTTAAGTAGAAGAAAAACAACAAAAATTATACCATAGTACATAAGATCGTAACGAGGAATAAACGTTATTGAAGTATAGATATGTAAGTTACAAGTTGCGACTATATTATATTGTTGACAAAAAAATAGTACAAGAACCACACTGAATGATCAGAGGAAAATTTTTATTAGTTTAGCTTGAGATATGAGGGAAT
Source organism: Quercus suber (assembly GCF_002906115.3). NCBI lineage: Eukaryota > Viridiplantae > Streptophyta > Magnoliopsida > Fagales > Fagaceae > Quercus > Quercus suber. The sequence goes on from NW_027070070.1 coordinate 307,887, forward strand.
AGGAAATCTGGAAAGATAGAGCCCACACTGTTCAATGAAACTAAATATCTTTATTGCTGTAGTCCTTGCAGTTGCAAGACAAGTTACTTGGAAAGAATTGATATATAAAAAATGGACTTGTCCTCCAAACTCTATGGTTATTCAGATATTCTACAATATTCAAAATTTGTAGGTCTATAAAGGCAGATTACTTTGAAGAAGTGAAAACTTCATGTTAAGTAAAAGAAACTTTATTTTAGATCTACCTTAGTAAGCCACCACAGCACGAGAGAGAGAGAGAGAGAGAGAGAGAGAGAGAGAGAGAGAGAGAGAGAGAGAGAGAGAAAAAAAAAATCCTGTTATTATAATGGTGATAACATGTACCAACAAAAATCAGACATTGGAATGCAAATGAAAGGTTAAACTTCTTTGACAAAACCAAAACAGTGCAATAATTAAAGTTGGAGTCTTGGAGAACAGAAGAACAAAGGATAGATAACTTAAGAGTCAACACACTTATCTTGCTTGCTTGGAGTTAGCACCAAGTAAGAAAGAACAATCTCTAAGAGTCACTACCAAAGTTTGGTTTAGTCAAGACTAGACCATTGAAAAATTTCAAGAGAAATTTTATTAATCAGTTAAACTATAATACAAAATTGAACCCTAAGAGTAGTTTGTTAATAGAGTTTCAAACTTATTATCCTAATAGGAATAGAAGATAACTTTACTTTTAATGCAATAAAAGAACTTCAACTCTTAAACCAAATAGGAAAAGAAAATTACAAATTATACCCAAAAAATATATATAATTTCTAAGTATCAAATGATTGGACTTAAGTTTTTAAACTTAATTATTAACAGGTTCCATCCATAAAACCATAGGTTGGGTCATCTTTTTTGTACATGTATAAGTTTGTATAGCTGAAAGCTTATATCTTGTTAGTAGCAGTAACTTATTACAAATATTATAAATTAAAATGAATACATTAACTAGTGACAACATTTTCTTTTTTATTTTTATTTGGTAAACTCACTTCAAAAAATCGACCATGTTAAGAACATTAGGTGTGCATTTAGGAATTGTCGAAAAAATTTTAGCATTTTATTTTTTGTCTCAACTTTTTTGAAATAATCTTAGCTTTTAACTTTGCGTAACACATTTAACATAAAAGTTACCAAAAATTATATCTTTTGATAAACACTTCACAAATATGTTACTAAAATAAGCAATTCCAAAACGGACAATCTAGTAACGTTGAGTGACACAAAGAGGAGATAACTCCCAACTTCCAGGCTCTCCTTTGAGATTGTTCTTAAAACCCTGCAAAGTAATTATATCCATATCATGCATAGTTGTGAGGCACTAGCTTTGACAAGACGGCTCACGTGGGCAACCAAACTTTAGTAATTGGTTTTATTCTCATAAAAGAGACTCATCTCATGAAGAAGACCAACAAGAGATATATACATTTGAAGGGAGCATGGTAGGACAGAATAGGTAGGCCAATGTGGGCATATATAGAAGGCGTGATACCAAATCCTAGTCGGTGGAGGTTCATACATTTTCAAATATGCTTAACAGAAAAAGGCAAATATAAAAAGGCATGTAGAAGGGCATGATGGAAAAAAAGCTCAATAAATAATTGAGGAATATACAATACCAGCCATCCTTGCTTGGTTTGCTTCTACTTCTAAAAACATTCAAAATCATTACTAAGGTCCACTTATGTGTATACTTATTCAAGTATCAAAACTGGGTCCTCTCCACACATGTTATTCCACTAATCTTATGTGTATTTTTGAATCTGTCATCATTGTTAGCTGATTCGGTACATATCACACATCACCAAAGTATTGATTTTGAGGTATACTAGGACTTGATTCGTTTTATCATTAGATGTTTAGTTTAATCATGATTAACATTACAGATTTTTATTTTATTTTATTTTATTTTTTGTTTATATATATACACAATTTACTACAAAATAGAGTGAACGTTGTACGTTATTTATTTTACATTACTAAATTCTACAATACTCCTCCTTTTGATGTCCTACAATGGTTTTTAATTTTGAATTTTGACTATTAACAAGTCTTGACCTACTTTCTGTCTCATCGGACAACATATGATGATCAAAAATGGATTTATGATAGAAGGAGGTATTTCGCCGCTATCACAAAAAGGCTAGAATGCTATTTCCTGCAGAACTTGGAGTGTCTTCTGATGAACCTGGATACAGGATGAACGCAAGCAAAAGAAAAAAAAAAAGTCATTTAATGAAGAAGCTGGTTGATAAATTGAAGGGATCTAATATGGGAAATGATTTGACAAGCTTAACAAGATAGAATTTTTATGACTTAATTAGGGTTTGATGTAATGTTATAAGAGTTGGATTTTTTTTTTTTTTTTTTTTTTATTTTTTTTTTTTATAAAAACCAAAACTTTGCTAATCTGATATTAAAAATAAAAAAGGTTGCATTGCTATTTAAGCAAAAAAATTACTGAAATTACAACTTTGCATGAAGAAAAATTAAAATAAAATTGAATGCAATTTATCATATCAGCTGTGAATTCAATCAAATACACATGATGCTAAATTTAGGGAGTGGGGCCAGGGGAGAGAAAGATGATCCAGAAAAAGGGAATTTACCCATTCTAGATGTTGTGCTGTGATGCCAGAGTCATTTCCAGCGTATATACCACCTAAGACCTAGAAAGTCCAAATATCAATGGTAATCAGTACTTAACCATGCATAATTTTGCTATGTCGGAGTTACTGCATATATCAATAAGTGATCTGAGTTAATCAAGCCCATGTAACATAGAGGTTATGTAAAGTCCTAAAGTCCGTTGGGCTTAAAAAATTCCAGTCACAATTGAATAAGGTAATAGTATATATGAAGTCACTTACCTTGGAGACGGTCTCCAGAAACATGCCGGGCCGCACAGGCAGTGGCTTCTTTCCAGTAACACTTTCCTGGGAATCATGAAAAGTGGGTAAATATACCTAAATACAATGACTCTTCACATGCATATATAAATGAATACACATACAACCACATGCTCCTTTCAAAAGATAATGGAGTGCAGTAAAACCTACCCATCCTGCAAATCCACTTGAGACCCTTGCACCTGTACTGTTTTCCTCATCACTGTCAGTGTTATCAGCACCTTCATCTTTTCCTTGCATTACATTTTTTATCATCTCGTGGACAGTTTTCCCTGGTTTTAAAGCTACCAGTTTGGTTAAGAAATTCACCTGCAGTGACAAGTAATGCAATCATGTCAAGATGCTGGTTATTGTAATAAATAAACATGATAGTATATGACAACAGTGCTTCAATATGCATTGAGAATTCTTTTTTATCTTCTCTTTTGACAGGTATTACAAGGGATTGAACCTATGACCTCAATTACCACCCTTATTTATGGAAGATATGCCATTTTGTCCAAAGATTATTGGCTAACATACTTAGAAAGCTTGCGTCGCATGTTTCATTGAAAAGAACATACTAAGGCCAATAAGAATCAGTCAGGTATCTTGTAAATTTATTTGAAATCTTGAAATGCATGCATACAGACCTCTGCTACAGGGAGAGTACTCAAGCCCCGGTGATTTCTCTCATCCATTATTCCACCTCCCATCATATTGCGAGCTTCCTCTCTGATCAAAACAAGCCTTGCAAGCAGTTTTCTATCAGGAACCACAGGCCGAGTTTCCATTGTCTGCATGGTTATTGATAGCTTGATTAGGGAAAAAAAGATAAAAGCATAGGGTCCGTTCACATTCCAAATTGTCACTTTAATCCAATGCAAACAGGAAACTTGTGATTCAGTCAGGCAAGATATAGAAGACATATTTCTAAGAACTTTCAACAATTAACCTCTATTAAACATTACAGACATTATTAGAATATGAAATTTAAGTAGAAGAAAAACAACAAAAATTATACCATAGTACATAAGATCGTAACGAGGAATAAACGTTATTGAAGTATAGATATGTAAGTTACAAGTTGCAACTATATTATATTGTTGACAAAAAAATAGTACAAGAACCACACTCTGAATGATCAGAGGAAAATTTTTATTAGTTTAGCTTGAGATATGAGGGAATAGGAAATCTGGAAAGATAGAGCCCACACTGTTCAATGAAACTAAATATCTTTATTGCTGTAGTCCTTGCAGTTGCAAGACATGTTACTTGGAAAGAACTGATATATAAAAAATGGACTTGTCCTCCAAACTCTATGGTTATTCAGATATTCTACAATATTCAAAATTTGTAGGTCTATAAAGGCAGATTACTTTGAAGAAGTAAAAACTTCATGTTAAGTAATAGAAACTTTATTTTAGATCTACCTTAGTAAGCCACCACAGCACGAGAGAGAGAGAGAGAGAGAGAGAGAGAGAATGCACTAATGCCACTATTTTCAAGAAAATAAAGGGCAAGAGCTTGAGCACATATCACCAAAAGCAAAGTCATCAGTTACAGAAACTAGCACTCTATTACCAAGAAGTGGGACAACTATATATCTATTCACTTGAAATTATTGAATTATGAAAAGATGATAACATGCAAGGCTTTTTTTTTTTTTTTTAAATAGTAATCACCTCAAGTATATCATCGGCCTGATTAGCTATATCATTTAGATTTGCCCCAGGAATGTGAACTTTGGTGCCATTCTCACTTTTAAATGCACCACCACCAGCGGCTACTCGGCGTAGCAATTCATGTCTGCTTTCCTTCTGGGGAGTTCTACAAAGCAGGCCAACCACTTGAACCTAGAAAAGAAAAGAATAGAAGAATGACATATTTTTCATGGTAGTAGTTGGAATTAACTTTCGATCAGAAAGAGAACCAGGTAGTTGTGAGGAATATCCTTACATGTGGGGGGCACTTCTTCGTAAGATGGGATAATACTGTCTCCTTGATCACCTCTAACAGTGATTTGCGCTGAACAGAAACAATAAACAAGTAGATAAATACCAAGCGCTAAATCCCATAGCCATAGTCAACAGAAATTTTAAATCACGAAGTAACATGTAGAAACAACTTGAAACTCTTTATAAGTTATAAATTCAATAAAAAAGTGCAATGACAAGTGCAACCCTAGTACACGGTGTGTATACACCCAAAAACAAAACTAACATCGAAAGTTCAGAAGATGTACAAACTCCAAGAAGTTGCCGTCCAATCATATTGAGAACTTTAAAAACAAAAGTAGAACACAAGTACACATCCCCTAGCAATAATGAAGCAAACGATAACAGCTCCTAGTACCATGGAAATTTCTTCGGGTTGAGTCTGCCTCATATTATGGTACAAATCAATAGTTAACCCAACTTCTGATGCAGTTCTAAACAACTGTTACCACAGCAGAGGATGCAACAAAATCTCATGTATTCACAACCATTTAATCAAAAACTAAAGTAACTATCAGAATGGAAATTCACTTTTGTTCAATTTTATGAATTATTATGACATTAAACATAAAAAAGGAAGTCAAAAGCAGTTAAATTTCTAGCAAACAATAATAAGATGCAAAAGAAGATTGTAACAGAGCCTTAAATTTGAGTGGCCCTGTATGACACTTCAGCTAGTGACATGACCAGACAATTGCATAACTGGGAAATTACAGAACCATGTTGGTTACTTGGGTAAGCTGGTCTTGGTTACAAACATGACCATCAGGTTCTCACAGATAGACTAAGAGACGCCTTCTACATCAATAGTTAGAGAAAGTGTTCCACATAAATGTGGAAATGAAAGTTGTTATAATTAGTACAATGCAACTGAAGATTGGCTCAGAATAGTCCATGTCAATGCTGAAGAATGAAAATATAACTTGAAATAGTACCTTATCATCTTGGTCCTTTTCAGCAAGTTCGATCATGTAATCTAGGGCCATTATAAAACCTGATTCCATCTCATCAACTCTCTTCCCTATGACTCCTTGTGCAGCCAACTGCACAGCCACCTCCTCAGATGCTTCATCCATGTTCATATCTTCCAACTGCACCCACAAAATATGATAGCCAACAAAGATAAGCACCAGTTGAGTAAAGACCTTAAAGAAATGCATGAAAAGAGCACATAGAAGAATTAACATTTTCAATTCAGTTAACAAGCCTGAAAAGAGAAAGTGGTACACAGTTTGGAAGTGATCATACAAAAATAGCACTCAAGTGCTCCTTAGTACCAAGGAGGTTGGTCTTTCCAGCACAAAATTGAAACAGAAAACTCTTTATATTGTAAAACCAGAAACACTACGACAATCCAAACATAAAGGTTCCATCAGTGTCAACACTAGACACTGTACACTGTACATTTTTTTTTTTTTTGATAAAGTAGACACTGTACATTATATTTCCTGTAATGCTTTATAACACTCTAAGCCACCATCAGTAAAAAGTATCAGCATCATGTACTCAAACAAAAGTCTTATGATCTAGTGCACAAATAATCAGGGAACCCCCCAACTTCGGGATCTGATGTCAAAGGTCCCTAGAACTTTTTATTTTCTGATTCATTATATATTATAACAAAATTAATGAGACTATAGGCTCAAATATATTAATATTACAATGTTATACTGTAATTTTCATGTAGCTCTATTACCACACTTACATGGCTAGAGGCTCAAGAAAAGGATACCTGCAGGACACCATGTTCCTATACAGAGATAAAATTCCAGACAACAATCCACCTACATCTACAGAGAGACATAGCATTATGTGCCGAGTGCACTTTACAATCATTATATTTTAAAAATATGTGTCTGCCACAATTTTCAAAAGTAGGATGAAGGTTTACCGTCAATAAATGTAACATATAACTTATAAAATAGTATGAAAGCAATAACAATACAATAGACGATGGACAAGTATATTCATGCTTTGCTGCAGCCCGCAGGCATGATGTTAACAATAACAGTTGCGGACTCCAGACAGTGGTCCTGGATGGTAGTGGGCAATGTAGCCATGCAGACCAATGTCATACTGCCAATATCACAAGGGTAAATTTTACAACAGGTGACAGTTCCATATATTTGGTGTTCACTCTTGGCTACATGACAATTAGGTTTCACACATGACATGACACTCCTTGCTACTTTTATGCCAGTTCATAACTTATTCACTGATTTTCTTGCAATTGATATATTTAAGCTCATCACCTTTTCCAAGCCAAAGAGCAAAATCTCCTTACTGTTTCTCTGGTCTCCTAGAAGCTGACAAAAGCCCAAGCTGAGAAGTATTTAGATAGACTTGTTAGGAACTCTTATGACAGCGACTACTTTAAGTTAAGAAGAATTGAATGATTTAAGAAAGACTATAATCTTCTTCAACATTCTATAATTAGGTTTCACCAATATCAACTTAAAGAAGTAACTAGCAGCCAAGCCAAATATGAACAAAGAGATGTTCAAATGCTATAACTTATGCCCAGTAAAGATAATATATTAAAGAAAGATCAGAGGTGGGATACAGCATGTATACCAAAGTATCTACCTAAAAATAAATACAAATTTCCAAATAAAATCCAGAATATTTGATGGACTATTCCATTTGAATACATCCAGAACGATAAGGATCAAACTCAAACCAATTCAAACTTAGACCTATCAATAGAAAGCTCCTGCCCTTCAGTTAGTCACTCTTAACTAAGTCCCTACAAGAAACTAACAATGCACATAAAAACCTCAATACCAATGAAGATTATTACAACAAGAATAGACACATAATAGTAAACAAATCAGTAAGTCAACCTTCTTGAACCCTAAAACCCTTAATAGACCACCTGTTTTGCCTTTCCCTAGAAGCATACCACATATTACATCTAAAAACTCAGGAAAGAGACTGCAGGGATGGAAAAGCATTAATGATTCCATCCTGCTAAACCCTTAATAAATGATTTATGTTTTCCTTGGAAAAGCATATGGAAGCAGAAGATCCCCTCTCGAGTGGCTTTCTTTGTTTGGACTGCAGCTTGGGGGAAATGTTTGACGATTGATAATATAAGAAAAAGGAAGGTTTGGACATTGGATTGGTGTTATATGTGCAAGTGTAATGGTGAATCAGTTGACCATCTTTTTTTTCATTGTTCGGTTGCCATGGACTTGTGGTCTATGGTTTTGGGCTTATTTGGAGCAAGCTGGGTTATGCCAAAGTCAGTTGTGGAGGTCCTAGCTTGTTGGCAAGGGCGGTTTGGTTGTCATTGGAACGGTCATATATGGATAATCGTTCCCCATTGTCTCATGTGGTGTCTTTGGAGGGAAAGAAATAGTACGTGTTTTGAAGATAATGAGAGATCCATTTCAAACCTCAAGTTATTTTTCTTTAGAACCTTAGTAGATTGGTAGTCTACTTTGCAAAACCAATCTTACTCTTCTTTTCTTGATTTTCTTGATTTTTGTAATTTTTGTAATTTTTGTACTTGATTATTTGACCCCTTTACACTTCCTGTGTTAGTGTACTAGAGTGTCCTTTTTTTGATATCAATAAATCTTATTACTTATCAAAAAAACTCAGGAAAGAGAATCCCTCCATGGAATGGCTCTGAACGTCCAAAATAATTATTGGCAGAACCAATTCACAACATCCTTATTCCCACCATTTTCAAGATGAGCTGATCGTAGCAAGAATCTAGAAATACACTTGAGTTAATTATTTAATTTTTTTTCTTCTTAAAATATATAGAAAAAATATATTAAAACAATAAGTTTATGAATGACAATTTATTGAAAACCCAATTAGTACACACTACATAGCAAGTATCAAAAAACTTAAAGTTTCAAGTTTTATCACACACACCATATTACCATCAACATTCAGAAGTAACACCTACCCGGAGAGACCAAAATTTTCACCTTTCCCTAGAAGCCCACCACAAGCATTGCAAATATAACATCTAAAAGCTCGGGAAAAGAGAATCTGATGCACGGAGCATTAAAATCATCTAAGATTTTATTTTATTTTATTTATTTTTATTTTTTTGAATTTGGTTTTAATGTTGAGGGTTTTAAGGGATTTGATTAGATGTTTTCCATATTAGTATAATCCCTAAAACCAATATAATTGGTAACCCTGTCTGTAATGGGGTAAGAATTTTATGATGAGTTGAGAATATGTCTCCTCCTTAGTTCTCTTTGTTTGGTAGTGATGCCAAACACCCTTAGGTGGTGATGCCTAGGGTTTGCAGGCAGGTTCTAGGTGGTGAAGCCTAGGGCGTGTCCTGTTGTTCCTTTTGTCACTCTCTATTTCCTAATTTCCTATTTGTGTTCTGCATCAGAATCCCTCCATAGAATTTCTCTGAAGGTCCAAAAAGAATAATTAGCAGAACCATTTTAGTTGCTAGTTACCTACACCCTATTCTCACCATTTTTAAGATGAACTGATCATAGCAACAATCTATAAATACACTTTACTTACTTATTCAATTTTTCTTAGTAAAAGAATAGCAAAAATCTACTAAACAATAAGTTTACAAGTGACAAATTACTGGAAACCCAATTAGTACACACTACATAGCAAGTATCTAGAACTAAAAGTTTCAAGTTTTACCCCCACCCCCCCACACACACACACACACCATATTCCCACCAACATACAGAAGTAAATCCTAACCTATGTAAACCCCAATTCACTATAAGCACAAGGATACCCAATTACTGAACCAAGTACCAACTATAAAACAGTACAAAATGCAAGAAAAGGCTATACCCAACTACAGAACCCAACTAGGTCACAACACAGAATGCAAGAAAAGGCTAACAGTATAGTCCTACACCTAAACATCAAGTAGGAGAGGGTGAAGAAAATTACAAGGGTGATAATTTCTTGGAGAACAGAGGTGACCTGTTCCCCTCCTTTGAGGAGAGTTTCATACTGGGAAGTGTCCAACTTTGAGTCCCCTTGTTGTTGGGTTGTTGTTGTTGTTGTTTTTCTTTTTCTTCCACTTCTGTCTTGCACGTCCAAATCCTCATCTGGGTATCCTCCACCAACCTCATAACTTGTTGTATTTGCACACAAGGAGAGCATTAACTGTTCCCTTTTCTTGGGTTGCTTTAGTTGCCATTGATGGTGGTGGTGGTGGTGGTGATAAGAGAAGGGAGTGGTGAAGCAAAACGAGGATATGGTTGGGTTGGTAATGGACGGAGAGGTGCGTGAACAAGTAGGGAAGAAGATAGAGCAGTGCAACATTTTTGAAAAAAAATCTTTGATTTTTGGGGTTTTGCTTTTTGGGACAACTGAAGAGCGTAAGAATGAAGGATAAGAATTATGAATATGTTAAGAATTACTCCGTATGTATCAAAAAAGAATTATAAATATTTTTCTTAAAAAAAACTAATATTTAGAAAATTTTAAATTCGGAAAAAATAAAAATAATAGTACTAGAACTAGCCTAGCCTAGCTTGGATGTGCTAAATGCTACTAAATTTTAACATATAGGGCATCAAAAAAAAAAAAAAATCACCTCGACTTAAGACCCAAAAAAAAAAAAATGGGCATTTTTTTTACATGAACCATAATAGAAGGGCACTATAGCAATACTATTAACTAAAAAAATCATTCTTAATACTGATGAGTCACTTCACTTCCTTGCAGGCCTATTCATAGGAGTTAGAGCATTCGCATCAGCTCATGTAAAATTTGTGTCTATTTTACACATAAAAATCTATTTTTTCTATTTTACACATTCACTTTTACAATATACCCACATTAGTTCATTTATTTTAACACTACTTTTATTTAAATAATAATTTTTTCAATTATTTTATTATTTCTCATCTAACCCTTTTATACACGCTTTTTATCTCTCTCTCTTTATCACTTTCCATTTTTTCTGATCTATTTCTCTCGATCTCCCTCTCAGTCTCTCTCTATACCCATTTCTCTCCCTCTCGGTCTCCCTCTCAGTCGATCTCTCTATACCCATCTCTCTCCCTCTCGATCTAATCTACTCCACACTAGCTCCGATCACAAGCTTGATCCACAGCTCCGATCACAAGCTCCGATCCACAGTTGCACCGATCCACTCCGATCCACAAGCTCCGATCAAGCTCCGATCTCTCCCTCTCGGCCTAATCCACAAGCTCCGATCTCTCCCTCTCGGTCTAATCTACAAGCTCCGATCAAGCTTCGATCTCTCCCTCTCAGTCTAATCCACAAGCTCCGATCAAGCTCTGATCTCTCCCTCTCGGTCTAATCCACAAGCTCCGATCAAGCAAGACCCACGAGCTCCGGCGATCCAGATCCTTTCTTCACCGGCCGATCCACGCTCCACGCTTCATCGGCCGACCCACGAGCTCCGGCAACCCAGATCGTTCCGATAAGCACCGATATCTCTGTTCGTTTGGGTTTGTTTGTGTGTGGGTGTGTTTGTGTGTGGGTTTGTTTGGGTTAATTTTCAGTTGATTCTGGCCATTTGGGTTTATTTGTGTGTGGGTGTGTTTGTGTGTGGGTTTGTTTGGGTTCATTTTCCGTTGATTCTGGCGCGCTGGAGGTTGGGGAAGAGAGGTAGGAGATGAGAGTCAGTTAGGGAGGAGGGAGAAAAAATTATTAAAAAATTAAATACACGAGCTACAGTGCCTGTGTAAATTTACACGGGTACTGTAGCTCGTTGATAAATTTCCACAAGTTTACATGATTTTGAAACAACTGATGTGGGGTGTTTTTTGGTTCAAAATGTGTAAAAGTGATCAAAATGTGTATTTTACACATTTATACCAGAGCTGATGCGAATGCTCTTAAGCGTCGGTTCCTACCTTTAATTCATTTATTCATCTTCGGCTTAGGCCGTCAAAGGGTATCCCCCGAAAGCTTCCCTCTCAACTTCGATCGCCTCTACGGAACCATGGCCACCCACCACACAGATGAACATAGTCAGTAATGAGACCTTAATGGCCTAAGTAAATTATTCAGTACTCCAAGGGCAATGCTCTCTCATCTCACATGAATGGTAGCATTGTTCTTTACTGAGGAATAGTGTGTCGCACAATTATTGCATCTGTTTCATATTAATTGCTATTTATCATCAAACAAAGACACCAATGAGTTTCTATTTGGCGGGATTCCAACTCATGTTCTTTATTCAACGACAAGAAAGTACCAAATAAATTACTCCCTTAAAAAATAGTAAAAAGTATATTCCCAAATTCAATTTTCTTTTCTTCCTTTCATAAGGCTTAAACCCTCAAAAAACACATAATTCACACACACACACACAATGCAGGACTTTGAAATCAAAACCCAGTTAAAAGCTAATAATAGTTACAGAATAACTTTTGGAAACAATACCCAAAACTCTCCAAGGAGCGCCGTCGACTTCAATGTTGGAACCCACTTTGATATCGTTACTAGAAAATGCATAAATCTCTGCAATGCCAAAAAAAAAAAAAAAAAAAAAAAAAAGCAAACAAACAAGTCATTACTATACCCTTTTGAAATTGAACTCTCAAGCTCTAACAAAATTAAGAAAGGTAACAAATAAACGGAGGGGCATTTTTACTTGGAAGTATTCTGAAACGGAACGGAGTTCGCTGCATTGGGAGAATGGACGGCCTTGATGAGAACAAAGGTGATGAAGCTTTTGATGATGGTAGTGATGGACGGCTGTAGATGGAAGATGAAGCAGAAGAGAGATTGAAGGTCGCCATTCCCGCCATGCTGGTTTTGGTTGTATAGAATTTGGAGTAACCGAATGAACTGTGAGAAAAAAATTGAAAACGAAGTGTACTATGAAATTGTCGGAAATGTTTTCTTTCTCTGAAATTTAGAGGGCCAGGAGTCTTACTTAGATAAGGGGGTTTATGGACCGGGCCTGCTCCTTATGATTTTTTTTTCAAAGAAAAAAAAAAGGACTCGAGTTCATTAATGAACTTCGTTATATATTCACTCTTTTTTATTTACTAGTAAAGAATGCATGTGCTCCTCTTGGGTGAAAAAATTTAAGATAAAATTATTTTATAAAATAGTATCAAATTATGTATTTAAATTTAAAATAATTATTTAACATATAGCTATCTATTTAGTATGATAATATTTTAGGATAAGGTATTTGATATAAAATGATACCATGTTAGTGGTATCAAAATCCAGTAAGTGTAAGGCATGTCAGCAAAAAATAACTAATCCACTAATAATTGAAAAACATGTGTTAGTGGGTAGTTATTTTTACATACATGTCTCTTGTTTATTGAATTTTGATACGGATGATATGGTATATCAAAATCCAGTAAGCGTAAGGCATGTCAACAAAAATAACTAATCCACTAATAATTGAAAAACATGTGTTAGTGAGTAGTTATTTTTACATACATGTCTCTTGTTTATTGAATTTTGATACGGATGATATGGTATTATTTGATACAAAATACTTTTTCATTTCTTAGAACCTATTTACTAAAGACAGTATCTACTCATAAAAAAATTATATTAAGAATGATAACAAATGTCATCTTCTTCCAACAATAAATTAGGGGATGTGGATCAAGCGATATATGAGGAGAATAGGTGTGGCGTCAACTTTGCTGCTGAGTGCTGGGCCTTGAGGGACGGGCTGCTACTTGCAATTCAATTGGGCATTAAATATTTAGCTATTGAACTTGATGCTCTCACTATTGCTAAACTTGTATATGACAATTCAACATCTAATAGATCATACTCCCATATTCTAAATGATTGCAAGTTCCTCCTGAGACAATTTCATCGCTTCAAGGTCAACCATACCTTTAGAGAGGCGAACCGATGTGCTGACTTTCTTGCTCGTGCTGGCTGCTCATTGGATGAAGATTTTGTTGTATTAGATAATTTAGATTTACCATCTAGTAATGTATTACTTAATATGTTAAGTTTAGATGCTACTGGTCTGTACTCTTTAAGGCTCACAGCCTCGACTTCACCATTTATGGCTTATTAGTTTAATATATATATTCCTCTTAACCAAAAAAAAAAAAAACAACTAAATTTTGATAAGACATTATCACAGTATTTAAATTTTCGTAATGAATGATGACATATGCTACAATTGAAACTTTTCATCAAATTAAATACTTACAATCATTTGCAATGAATATTTTGTTATTCATACTTCGTTCTTTATCATTTTATTTTATTAGCATAACTACAATGCTTAACTTACTTAATTTTTAATGAACACATTTTTAAGAAAGAAAACAAATAAAAAAAGAACAAAATAACAAAAGACATATGTCATTGAAGTTTCTATTAGATAAAATTATAAATTTAGAAGATTTAAACCACTAATAAATTAGTATTCTCTAGGTAACAAATAGAATACCATACATCACCATTTTTACTTTCTAAGTATGACTAACACATAAAACTCAAAATACACGAAGAAAATTTTTGGAACATTAAAATTTAGTGAGGCATTTTAAATATTGCACAATGAAATTTTTTAGGAACCATAAGATTTTGTTAGGGTTTAATTAAGAGAGTAACAACAAGGACTATATACTTGTCTACAAAATATAAAGGTGGAAATTATTCAACTTCAAAATTGGGGATGAAACTACCCCAAACATAAAGAGAGAATATTTTTTTTCCATAATTCTTTTTTGTTGGTAAAACTATGGGTTTTTTTTTTTTTTTTTTTTTTTAACTTTAAATAGTGTGTTGAAAAAAAAAGTTAGCCCAAGAAAATTGTCCGTAAAACTATGATTTTTTTTTTTTGGATGGAAAACATGATAACTTTATTAAGGTGAAGAGAAATATGTGGCATCTTGAATCACAAGAGACTCAATAATGGATGGATTTTCCTCTATCCAAGTTACAAAATTATTAATTCCTTTGGCATATTTTGCCAAAGTATAGACTGGTTTGTTGCCGCTTTGTAGTAGATAGAGAAAAAGAGTGGATTTGAAGGAGTGCAACTTGTCTTGGATGCCGACGATGAGATTCGCGATAGCTATTAGGGGAGTGATGGTTAAACTGAATGCGTCAAAAACTATGAGTGTGCCAAAAACTATTTGTGAGTCAGTCTCAAAGATAACGCCCCTAATCCCAATATCCCATGCAAAAGAGGCAGCCTCATCCATTGCTTTTCCCTCCGCTTCCAACGGACCCAACGGTAAGGGGAGGTGTTTGCTCATGGCAGCAACCACCGATCCTTCATGGTCCCGTATCATGATATTTTCTCAATACCTTTATTTTAGCTATAGTGGGCCCTGGTATGATATTTTATAATTTTATTTTAGAGTAATGTTATTCCATAACATTTTCATAACAAATCCTTGGTGGTAAATTGTTATTGGTTTTATTGGGACAACCACTTTAAACTATGCATTAAAAAAAACTGATAAACTTTGTTATAGCAGCGGGTTAAAAGTCTCGGATGCTGATGATTTTGTGGTAAGTCCTGAGAAAATAAGCACGAAATCAGAGGAGACCGGTGGAAGCTGGCCAAGAATCCTCCGATGGCAAAGTTAGTCTCTATAATTCAAAAAAGTTGGAAAAATCTGAACGACCTACCATCCTGTTGGCGATCGTTTATATAGCATGTGAGTAGCGGTTACTTATTTGATAACCGTTCCTACTGCTGAGTAGTACGAAAGGTTCGGAGACAATTTCCATAACCGCCATGGAAGTTACATTATGGGTATGCCTTTCTCAACGGTTGGACTTGGCTTACAACGGTTCGTCTATTCTCACACCTGGCAAAAATACACACGTTTAAGGCTCGAAGTGCTCAGGACACACAACCTCGTCCGTCCTTGAAGGATGGACGGACGAGGTTGTCATGGACGAGTAAGGAGTACCTTCTCTTTGGACGACCCTTATGGACGAGATGTGACACGGATTTTTATTACACCATCAGTTGCCCCCTCGTCTATGTGGGTTGTCTAAAGGGAAAGAGGTGACCTTGCGTTACTTGGGTGAGCAACTAGTGTTTGCGTGCCACGTGTCATCATTTCAATGGTGACCAGTCTCATCGATTCATTTTTTCGAGATGAAGACCACATGTCATCATTTGGTTGGTTGCATTGTCTCATGTGCTTAGGTCAGCCATCTATAAATAATGGAATGCCCCCACTGCCCTCTACACTTCTGAGATTTTCCTTCCTTAACATTCATCGTCTAGAGCCTCGTCTAAGAGTTTCCTCGCATCCATAGTTTCAGTTCGTCCTAGAGCCAGGTATTCCCTCTTTTCTCCTCTTTTAGGTTTCCAAAATTTTCTTTTCAAAAAATGTCAGAAATAACTATCTCCTCGTCTAGCGATAGTATAGAGAAAGCTATAGACGAGTATTATGACAAGAGTAGTGATAACTCTAGTGACACCAGTAGTAGTAATGGGGGAAAAACCACAGACGAGGAATATGTCTCAGGGGTCCTTGGGCTTCCCTTAGAAGTAGTACAAAAACAACTTAGAAAAATTTCAGGGTCCCAGGTAGGTACCTCGTCCTCCATTCCTCTGTCTAGTCTTTTGGACGAGACGGAGATAACTGTATATAGTTGAGCTGTAGATATTCCTTCTAAGACGGACGAGGAAAGACTAAACAACCTTAGGGAATGGTACCAAATTCAAGACGAGTTTAATCCTAGATTGCCTGTCTGTGGAGAGTGGTGCTGTAATCCCTATTTTGGGATAGGTGTATATGAGGCTTACCTTCTAGGAGGTCTTAGGTTTCCTTTAAATACTTTTACCAGAGAATTGTTAGTTAGATTAGGTCTAGGAGTATGTCAATTCAACCCAAATGCATGGAGATTAATTATCTCTATGCAAATTTTGTGGAGGGAAGTGTTTGGAAGGGACCGTCCTATTACTGTGGACGAGTTCCTTTACTACTACAAACCTTCAGAGATTCATCAATCCCCTGTCTTTTATCAATTCACGGCCAAAGGTAAAGATTGTAGGCTGGTGAAATCCTTGGCCTCGTCTGATAGAAAATGGAAGACAGAGTTTTTCTTCGTCTCTGGATTCTGGGCTGGAAATCCTGTAGACGTTGGCTGGGATAAATTTGGTCGTTTTACTGGGGACCTAGGGAACTTTCGTCCTGAGGTTAAGTCCCTTAGCTTTCCCCCCTTCTTTTTTTATTTATTATTATTATTATTTAACCTTCTTTTATTTCATTACAGCCGTTGGACGACTTGCCTTGAGCAAGCTGCATCGTGACCGCGTCCACAGGGCTTGTCTACACACAGACAGGGATTTTCATTCCTTGGTCAATCTCAGACGACTTGCCAAGTGGGGGTTAGGCCCTAACTCATCTGGCCATACACCCTTAGCCCCCTCAAGCCGAGTCTTGATTATTTTTAACAAGGATCGGTTTGCTACTTCAGCCTGGCCATTTGCTTGTGGATGAGCTGGGGAGGAGTAGTGATTCTGAATCCTGAAGAGAATACAAAAATATTTGAAGAGTGCATTGTCAAATTGTCGTCCATTGTCGAAGACAATTTCCATAACCACTATGGAAGTTACATTATGGGTATGCCTTTCTCAACGGTTGGACTTGGCTTACAACGGTTCGTCTATTCTCACACTTGGCGAAAATACGCACGTTTAAGGCTCGAAGTGCTCAGGACACACAACCTCGTCCGTCCTTCGAGGACGGACGGACGAGGTCGTCATAGACGAGCAAGGAGTATCTTCTCTTTGGACGACCCTTATGGACAAGATGTGACACGGATTTTTATTACACCATAAAAAACAACAAACAAAAAACCAACAGAAGAAAATTGTGCGTGAAACAGTGAATTTTTGCTTACCAAATTTGACTAAACCAAAAAAGAAGTCTAGGAACACAACAAAATGTCACAATATTTTCACAGTACCTTTATTTTTAGCCATGGTAAGTTTCGGTCTTATATATTATTATTTATTTTATAGAAATGCTATCTCTATAATACTTTCATAACAAATTATAAATAACAAATTGTTATTGATTTAAAATGGACTCGCGACTGATATCACGTTTTTATCCATCAACAGTAGCTTACCTATGATTTGTTGTAAAATTAGTGTGAAAATGTTGTGGGCTTAGCATTTATTTATTTGATTTATAAGAAACTGAGATATCAACAATTGTGAAAATATTGTGATAACAACAAGTGTTACAACATTTTCACAAAACATTTATTTTCAATTATGGTTCGTCACAATCTCATATTTTATTTTTTTATTTCAACCTATAAAAAATTGACACCTCAATAATTGTGAAATTTGTTGTGTCAGTATAATAATATATATGTCATCTCATATAAATAATAAAAGAAAGAGCACAAACAGATAGCTGGAACAAAAAAAAAAAAAAAAAAAAAATCCCCCCCCCCCCCCCTTCTTTTTTTAATTTATTATTATTATTATTTAACCTCCCTTTATTTTATTATAGCCGTTGGACGACTTGCCTTGAGCAAGCTGCATCGTGACCGCATCCACAAGGCTCGTCTACACACAGACAGGGATTTTCATACCTTGGTCAATCTCAGATGACTTGCCAAGTTGGGGTTAGGCCCTAACCCATTTGACATAGCACTTGCACACAAAATTACTGTAAGAAAAAGTAAGTTTCAAATTCCAACATTCCCTGCATCTTGTATTTTCATTTTCCTTTGTGTCAAAGTAAACTCTCTTCGTCTTTTTTCTTTATAGGAATGGCAACCATGAGAGGTAACAAGGGAAATGAGGTAAGTGCTGAGGGGGCTCATCTTGAGCCTGATCGTCAAGCTCGTCCATTGACTGGAGATAAAAGGAAAACTATATCCAAAAACTTGGATTTGAAAAATCTCCCAAGTAGACGTGGCAAGAAGATCAAGTATGGCTCGTCCCAAGTGGTCAAGCCTACTGCGTCGTCCCACCAGCTAGCCAAAGTCTTTGATGTTGACTCGTCTACTCCCGTTGAGTCCACCCCGTCCAAGACTCCTCCGTCTAAAAATGTGTCAACCTCGTCTCAACCTTCCCATAAGGTCCCTTCAAATATTATTGAAAATGAAGACCTAGCCTAGGAATGTTTCAAGAATGTTGTTTCTAACGAGGATATAAACGTTTGCTATGACATGTCCCTTAAGGATTTTGAACACTCTGGTGTCCATGACCTTTTCAAGGTAACATTTATCCTCGTCCTGACTAAATTTTCATTCTCCTTCTCCTTTTTTTTTTTTTTTTTATTATTAATTTTTATTTGTTGTTGGTTTTTATAGGGCATGTCCAAGTTTATAGCAGCGTCTAGACAGGTCACAGGGTTGGACAAGACGAGGATCTTGTTAGAGACGAGGATACAGGAGTTGAAGGACGAGGCTAAACAATGGGCTAAAGTGGCTACCAAAACTACAGACGAGGTGAGGGAGTTAAAAACTTTGGTTGAGGATTTGAAGGCTAGTGCTGCAGAAAAAGATGCTCGTCTTGAGGACTTGCAGAAAAAGAGCGACGAGCATAGCATTCTCCTCTCCAAGGCAAAGGAAGACGCAGTGGCTGAATTCAAAGCATCTAAATAATACACTGATGTTTTGGATACTAACTATGCAGCAGGGTTTGAAGATTTTAGGATGGACGCTATTGAAAAGTTTCCTGATGTAGACTTTAGCTCCATTGTACTCAATTTGAATGCTACCACCACTAGCTCTCTCCTTCACCTCGGCTCTGAGGACGCCAATATAGAGGACGATGCCACGACCCAACCTCAGGACGACCCCAACATTGATGCCTCAGTTTAAAAAATATCTCAATGTTTATGTCTTCATCCAAAACTTCTTTTTCTTTTCTTTTTTTTCATTTTTTTTTATGTAATGCAAGTACATTAGGCTTGTCCATGTTTAAGGACGAGTTTTTATAAAACAGTCAATTTTGTAAGGGTGTTTGGACGTTTCTCGTCCACCCTTTTGAAACAATTTAATGATTGCTCTCTTATATATGCATACCTTGTTTAGCTTGTCTACATTTCACATATATGCTTGAACCACTTTTATCGAAATTTTACTAAGTGTAGTTTATTCATGTGAAATGATGATTATCAGCGTTACCCGTCCTTAGGTTTGGCTGATTCTAACGTTTAATAATGGTCAAGACTTTTGTTTTTCTCGTCCATGTGTTAGCACATTCTTGGCATCTATGCGCTAGAACGTTTTTGTGCATGGATAAGTATATTTCCTTGTCCATGTCATGGATTTGCACGTCTTATCTCATCCATCATATGGACGAATGTGCTTCGAGCATTAAAATTTGCTCAAGGTTTTACCTCGTCTTACTTCGTCCATTATATGGATGAATATGCTTAGGGCATTGAGATTTTCTCAAGGTCTAGGGTTTTACCTCGTCCTTTACTTTGGACAAGCACGCCCAGATTTCTGACAAGCTGACGTTACATCTCTACATCCAGAGAATTTTTTTCGTCACCGAATACATATAGTGACGAAACAACATTCGTCACCTAAGCTCCGTCACAGAATGTATTGGTGACGAAAATGTTTCGTCACCAATAAAAAAATGATAGGTGACGAAATTTTTTCGTCGCCAATAAAAAATGACAAGTGACGAAAGTTTTTCGTCACCTAATATTTTCGCCACTAAACCTTATTTTCAGTGACGGAATATTTCATCACCAAATGTTTTTTATTTTTTCCAATTTCAATAGATTAGGTCACGAAGTTTTGCGTCACCAAATTTTTGCTTATAGTCAGATATGGCGAAGAAAATTATCGTCACCAATTTTATTTTTTTATTAATATTCTTTACATTTACTTGCTATTACATTAACCTGTTCATTTCTAACCAAATCCATAAAATAAAATAAAAACACATCCATTCATTTCTAACCAAATCCATAAAAAAAAACATCCATACAATCTAAAAATGCAATAAAGATGTTCACAAAGTAATTACAGCCATTTATATACAAATGATGTCTTAGCTTTCAAACTTTACAAAAAATTATTTGAGTTCAAGTAGTCCCACAAAAGCTATCTTTTTGCCACCAATCTCATATCTGCACAAGTATAAAGGAAAATATATTAATAACAAACTAGACTGCAAACCTATATCCCTGATAAGATGTACTACAACAACAACAACAACAACAACAACAAAATTATTATTAGTAAGACAATGCAGAAAATGCCCACAGAATACCCAATAACAAACTAGAAAAATAATCATAATGCAACATCATATGAAGCCAAACTATCAAAGAAAGAAAACCTACAACATTCTCATCAAATAAAAACCAAACCCACATTACAAACCATGGAGAAATCATAAAGAATGCAGAAAAATCCCAATTTAAAACAAAACAAATAAAGCGAAATCCAAAACAAAAACCCAGCCACCATCATAAACACAAACCCAACCACCACAAAGAATAAAAAATCTAGCCAACACTAGTTTAAAATAAAAAAAAAACTAGCCACCACCATTAAAAAAAAACCACAGCCACCACTATAAACAAAAAACCACCACCACCATTAAACAAAAAATACAGCCACCACCATTAACACAAAAACTCAGCCACTACCATAAACAAAAAACACAACCAGCACCATTAACACAAAAACACAACCAGCACCATTAACACAAAAACCCAGCCACTACCATAAACAAAAAACCCAACCGCCACCATTAAACAAAAAACACAGCCACCACCATTAATACAAAAATCCAGCCACTACTATAAACAAAAAACCCACCATCACCATTAAACAAAAAATACAGTCATCACCATTAATACAAAAACTCAGCCACTGCCATAAACAAAAAACTCAACCATCACAATAAACAAAAAAAATCACCACCAACATCAAACAAAAAAACTCAACCACCACCATAAACAAAAAACTCACCACTACCATTAAACAAAAAACACAGTCACCACCATTAACATAAAAACATAGTCACTACCATAAAGAAAAAACCCAGCCATCACAATAAACAAATAACCCACCACCAACATTAAACAAAAGGCCCAACCACCACCATAAACACCAAAACCCAACCACACTATAAACAAAAAATCCAGCCACCATCATTAACACAAAACTCACCACCACCATTAAACAAAAAATCCAACTACCACCACAAACATCTATAATAAAACATTCATTACAGTTTTCCAAATATCTATCATTGAACTCATCTATAGTCTTAAACGTGTGAAAGAGAAAATCTCCAGGATGCATGATTTCATTCCAATGCATAGAAGATGCATAAGAAAAAAAAAAAATGAGCAGCGTAGAAAAAGATAGATTAATAAAACCTTCAAGAATCCAACTTCAATGACAATCATAACATGTGCAGGGTCCTCAAGCTCTGACTGACATCAATTTGCCACAAATTTTGAACCTAACAAAGAAGAATGAAATATTAGAAGATAAAGGATGGTGCCTAACTTATTAAGTTCAATAATCTTCATAAACACAGTCATTTTGTTCTATTGCATTGTAATCACAGTTTTTATAAATTCAAGAAATCTAGCAAGCACATAAAATAGAGAAATCTGAAGGTTATGTTTAGTTAAGAGGGATACATCAGAAGAGAAGAACATGAGATTTGAGGAAACTCACAAATTTTAATGAACTTCAACAAAATAGGAATCAAATCAAAACCATAGCATTACAAAATTCTTGGATTGTCTATATCCATCATTTAACCACTCTGGCAGCAAACAGCACGAAATATTCTTCTTCTTCTTTTTTTTTGGTTAAGTGAGCATCAGATGGAAACACAAAAAAATAACTCCAAAGTCACTATATACAAAAAAGAAACACTGAGACATGAGAAGTGAATGTGAATGTACAAAGAAATAAATGGCTTACTCATTAACAATGGTGATCAATGAGAGAGAAAGAGAGAGAGGATCAATGAAAGAGAGAGCTTACCGATCAATGAGGGAGGAGAGGCATGAGGTCTGTGGGAGGCAAAAATGTGGGAGTAGAGGAGCGAGAAAGATAGATTAGGGTTTTTTTTTTTCAAATAAAAAATAAATGAAAAAAAATGGCGTTGAAAATTGGGCATGGTGCTGAAAAAAAAATTAAAATTAAAATTAAGCTAAAATTATGTTGGCACTGGGAATCGAACCCTTAAGGGAGTGTTACTCCAAAAAAAAAGTGCTACCAATAGACTACTAAACAACATGTTATTTGTATGTAGAAACTAAATTAATCTATTCTAACACTGATAGACAAGTTTTCTAGAACAAAAAAAGAAAAAAAAACACAAATACATTTTTCAAGAACAAAATGATTGAAGTATATTTTTAAAATTAAGTAGCCACGTTGAAGCATCTTAAAAAATGAACTTAAGCAACAACACCTAATTACTATACATGGATTTTATCCAATAAAAAATAATTAAAAGAAAAAAAAAACCCTAAAAATTTGAGAAACCGCCTGAAAATTGGTCTCCACGCAAAAAGAAATCAAAAAGGTTCACTACGTGCTGTTGACTACTCAAAAGAAAAAACTGAACCTCTACTTTTAGTTTACAAACCGTGTGCTTCACTGCTTTGCAAGTCTGCTAGTGCTATTTGTATACACAACAAATCAATGAGAGCCACACATTTTTTTTTAAACAAATTTTAATATAGAATGAATGAGAGCCACATAATTTTGATATTCTCTTAAGCCTTTAGCTTTTGTTTTACTTGCAACATTGTACATTATACTACTTTTTCTTTTTCTTTTTTGGTGAAGTGTACATTGTACTACGTACTACTTCTCAAAAACATTATAATATATAGGCATAAATGCTCTTTTCGTCCCTACATTTTGGGGTCATTTCTATTTTGATCCCTACATTTCTATTTTATCATTTTTAGTCCCTAATCCAATTAACACTTGTTATTTTAGTCCTTTCCGTCAGCCACCAAACAGAAATAGCTAACATGGCTATCGAACTGATTAAAATATTAATAAAAATACACCATGGCTCTCGTCACCCATGCCACATGGGTTTCCCACCCCTTTATTCACAGGTGACCCTCACGTGACCCTCACTACAACCACAAATCAGTACCAGAAACTCAAAATCCCCCAAATCAGTACCAGAAACCCTAAACTCCCAAATTTTGAGCTTCGACCTCCATCCACACAGCTAATCCTCATCTCCTCAAACCACGATCAAAACAAACAATCTTCGAAGCCCAATGGAAGCAAGCTGCTCAACAAGTTCCAGTGTGAGGAGGAGAGCACCAATGACATGCTACTGTAATCAAAAACCTGTCCTAGTTGTGGCGTGGACTGAAGACAACCCTGGCAGAAGGTTCTATGGTTGTCCAAACTACTGAGTATGTCAATTTCAGTAAATTGTTTGAATGGGTTTTAATTAATTTTATTTTTCATTTTTCATTTTTCGGAGCATTATCTGTGTTTCAGGTGGGGAGAAAGTGTAGGTTCTTTCAATGGCGTGATGATAAGATATGTGAACGTGGTAAGGTGATTATCCCACAGCAAAGGCAAAGGATCATCAAACTTGAGGCTGAGCTTGCAAATTGCAAGAAGAGAGAGAAGTTTTTAGTTGTAGTTGTGGCATTGTTAGTGGTGATATTTACAGTTCTATGTTTGCTTAGGTAGGGGTGGAAATAACTTGTGTGGGTTGTTGTGCTTGGTTGGGCATGTAGGGTTGCAATGTTTATGTATGAAGGGTTGGCAATGTGCTCTATTTTAATAGGATTAGTTATTAGCAATGACACACTTGCTGCTTATTTTGTACTCTTTCTGTTGAGAAATAAATGAATACCTTTTTCATTCAATATGTGGATGTATGGATTGAAAATGTCCATGTTGAACCAAGTAGCAAATTTCCAAGTGTATGTAACAAATGAAACTGATATTAACAGATAACATATTCCAAGAAAGCACTATACTACACATATAAAACAAGACAGAAGGAAACAACAAACTCAATCTTGAAATCCAAACATCTTAATTAACATACTGTCAAACTTAACCTAAACATCTTTATAGTTATCATCAAAAAAAGCAAAAGTATGTTTAAATAACAAAAGGGCATTGTTCAACTGCCAATCTTAACCCAAACAACAGGGCATTATTTAACTAATACCAATTATATAAAATAAGGGCTTGGCTATAATTATACAAAATACAAGTCATTCATCAAAAGATATAAAACAACAAGCTATTCATTTTTTCTTGGAGCATGTGTTGATGACTGACTCCTAGCAAACTTGATAGCCTCTATGTATCTAGATGCATTCTTAGAATCATTCAGGATTTCTGATGTGACCATCCTTTTCCTCCTCAATCTTGAAATTGAATAGTTGGATGGTGCAATTGGATTGGAGTTGGATTGAACTGGATTGGATGATCCAGTGGGGGTTTGGTGTGCACTTGGACTGGAGCTATGCATGCTGAACTGGGGTGGTGAAAAAGGTGTGGCAGTGCTATGCATGCTGTACTGGTATGGTGCACTTGGGCTGGATGAGAAGTGTATGTTGGTCTAGTATGGTGCACTTGGACTAGATGAGAAGTGCATTGGACTGGATGAGAAGTGCATACTGGTCTAGTATGGTGCACTTAGGCTAGATGAGAAATGCACGCTGGTTTGGTATGTTGCACATGGACTGAAGGTGTGCATACTAGACTGGAATGATGGCAATGGACTGAGAGAGCTTGTCCATGGCTGAGTTGGTACACCAGGAGTGATGGTGTGCATGGTAGACTGGGATGACATAGATGGCTGAGGTGGTGCAAATAGGGTGGCTAAGCTTGGTTGAGCTTAAGCTTGAGCTTGTCTTGTTGGCTGATTGATGTTGGAATAGCTTCTGCATCTGCTGGTCTACAAACAAGAAATCCACATTTATTGACATGTAATATGTAAAAACTCTCACACATTTACTTGACAGAATCCTGTAGAATGTTACCTTATTGGCTGCACTGGTTCTGTTTGTGGTGCCTAGTAGGGAAGATTTTCCTCTAATCTCACCCTTGCAACTTCTTTTATTGTGCCCTATTTTACCACAGATCCTACACTGTTTGGAGATACCAGCTCTCCTACCTACTATCTCACCAACCTCCCTTGCTCTCTTTTTCTTGGGCCTGCCAGGCGGTCTTCTTTTGATAGAAGGCTGAACAGGTTGTACACCACTGGGCCTCCACATATTCTAGCCATTGATAGGTGTAATTACTGGATCATAACAGGCCTTATATGTGGAGACCTGAAAACACATGTGCACATACTGCTTAGCATCTTACCTATTGAAGAATATGCAGGAAACTGCATGGGCACATGGTATGCCAGTCGTATCCCATTTCCTGTAATTACAATATCTTTTTTCCAAGTCCACAGTAAGCTTTGCAGTCCATTTTTAACCTCAAACTGTGTATGACCTGCCCAACAAGCAAGCCACTTGCTGCTTGCAGTCTTTTCCCTATGCAATCCTTAAGCACTTTAGGGCATATCTCTGATTCAACTTTCATGATCTTTTGTTTGTTCTCTTGAAATCTAGTCATAAGATATAACCTGATGAACTCCAGCTACAATCACACACAAGATGTTAATCAAACAATGTATCTGACTAACTATTACTCAAAGGCTTAGATTCATACCAAAGTAATTATAGGCTTATATCTAAACTTCAGAATCCTACTGTTAAAACTCTCACACATGTTGTTCAGTACTGTATCACTCAACCCATCCTCATTGAACATGTGTTTGGCCCATATGGTGATTGAATGATCTTGCAACCAACTGTGAGCATCCTCATCAATTACCTTCAATTCATCCATCACCCTATCAAACTCAGTTTTATAAGTAGCTTTGGCTGCTTTCCAAAACAACTCTTTGATCAGAACACTAGGATGGTTCTTCCTGAGATTATTGTAGAGGTGTCTGCAGCAGATCTTATGCTCATATTATGGCCAATTATCAATGAAGGTCTGCACCAATCCCTGTGAGTACAACAACAACAATTATGGTGTTAGTAACTCTATACATCCAATATGGTAATGCATATAGATATGGTAATAAACATATGTACCTTCTGCTGGTCTGATATAAATGTCCATCTTGTGTTCTGACCTATGTCTGCAGGTAGCAAATTTATGAACCATGTCCAGAGGTCTTTAGTTTCAGCCTCCACTATAGCATACGTAAGTGGGAAGTACTCTTCATTAAGGTCTCTAGCAACTGCTGTGATTACTTGCCCACCTGACTTAGTCTTCAAGTGGCAGGCATCTAAACCAATTATTGGCCTGCATCCAGCCATAAACCCTTTCTTGCAACCCTCTAGACATATGTACAACCTCTCAAAATATGGAACCCCACATACCAAGTCCATCTCAGCAGCCAAATCACCTTCATTGAAGGTGTGTACCTTCATAAGTATGGTACTGCCAAGGCTATCCCTCCTCAACTCTTCACAATACTCCCAAAGTTGATTGTACTGTTGTGTGTGAACCCCATCAACATATTCTCTTGCCTTCTCCCTAGCCTTGCTGGCTTTTCCTAGAGTTATGTTTAGTGTAAACTTCTCATGTAAAACATCTTAGATGTCTTTTAGTTTCATGTTAGGTTGTCTTTTCATCCTCTTCATCAACTTCTTTCCAATGTATGAAGAAGTGCACCATGGATTCTTATAACTCCTAGTGCATGTGTGTTGCAGGTTCAGTGTTCTTATTTGGTAGCTCTTCTCTCTTGGTAGTTTTGTTAGAAATGCCACAAACTTGCAATTTTCCTGGCAAACTACTCTTACCCTCTACAAATCATTTTTTGCAAATCTAATCCCCCAGCCACCATTAACTGCATAATCGGTTATAACTTCTTTGAATTGCTTAAGTGTTGTGAACAACATATCTTTCTCAAATCTGATATATTCAGCCTTAGCAACTAGCTTAAACACTGGGAAGGTCTTCCGTTATCCCCTTCCCTTTCCCACAAGTGTTTTCAGCTCATCCTCAGAGCTATCATCAGTGTCATCCCCAATATCATCATCAGGTGATGATTCCTTAAGACTGTGCAACTCCTCACTGTCATAATCAGAGTTCATTATACCAGAACCCATTTGTACTGGTTTAGTAACATCCTCATCACAACCATCCCAACTATCACTATTGTCCTCCACAAACTCCCTCTCATCAGGATTCACTACATGTTCATCCTCTAGGCCACTTCCTTCACCATCACCTCTTCCATTGTCACTGCTATCAACTACATCCTTGTCTTCAGATGGGTGCTGAGTCACAGGTTCCTTACCTGCTCTCCTAGAATACACCTTTGCAGCATCAACCTCAACAACATCATCATCATCAACCTCCTCAACCATTGGTGTGTTACTTTCTCTCCTAGAGTAGGCTTGTTCAGCATCTACTTCAATGTGATCCTCATTATTATTGTTATAATCTTCACTACCATTTGTACTATTATCACTACTTTCGTCATTACTGTCATCATCATTACTGCCATGTCCTAAAAGGTTTTGCTCCACTACCAATGGCTGCACATCTGCCCCAACATGCTCACCTTTATCCACTAGTATAAGATTATCCACAAGGTGCTCCAAAAACACATGAATTTCTTCATGACCAATCACTAAATCTGTCACAAACATGGCATCATCATCATTAACTATCAAATGGAAATTAGCCATCTCTAGATCACTACCAAGCATTTTATACCAAATCATGCTCACAGAGGTGTACCCAAACTCCCTGCATATACGTTCAATCTCTGTCTTAGACCACCTATCAGGGTCACAATTGTCCACTACATCCACTTTACCTCCCATATATTTTTGAGAGTTATCACTAAAATACCCACCATGATGCACAAACAAGCTAAATAGCTCACTCATGTTGCATGCAAAACACATATAAACCACAAATTAACAAAACAACACTCATTAGTTAACAAAATATTAACCATTAGTTAAATAATACTGACTACATTCCAAAACAGCACTCATTAGTTAACAAAACATCACACATTAATTATTTACCAACTCAGCACTCATCTTTCCACAATCCACCACAGCTGTTTTGAATTATATAATATGGTAATGCACATTATCTTCAACAGGGGAGTAGAGGGACCACATTGGAAGGCACAAACAAACACATATTAAACAACAATATCATAAAAAAATTAAAATAAAATAAAATAAAAAGACACATGCATAGTAATCCACAAACAAACACAAGTTAACATTATATATCATAAGCATTTTGGCCCACTAATTTAGTATACATCACACACAGAATCAGTCATTATCTTCAACAGGAGAAAACGAGGACCACATTGGAAGTCACAAAGATGCACATACCTAGACAAGGACCAACAAACAATCAAAAGTAACTAAAAAAAAAAATCGATAAAGTCAAAACCCAAACAATGAATATACAAAAGCAACATTGTGGCCCCTACGTATAATATAAAGCTAGCTATATATAAGGACATACAGAGAGAGAGAGCTAATACTTGTGTGTTTGGTCTCTATCTCTGTGATAGAGATCTCACGGCTTTTCTTTTCTCTGCTATTCCAAGAAAAATGGGTTGGGTATATCTATTTCTAGGTTTGTTTGTCTGCGATGGTGGTTTGATGGCTATCTCAAATCGACAGAGAAGGTGGATTGATTTGGTTTAGGGGTTCACAAAAAGATAAGGTGGAAGGTAAACCGATTTGGGGGTTCAGTTGAAGCCATAGGTGGTGGTAGTGAGGGTCACGTGTGAATAAAGGGGCGGAAAACCCATGTGACATGGGTGACAAGAGCCACAGTGTATTTTTATCAATATTTTAATAAGTCTGTTAGCCACGTCAGCTATTTTCGTCTGCTGGCTGACGGAAATGACCCCAAAATGTAGGGACGAAAAAAGCATTTACGCCTAATATATATATATATATATTACTATTACTATTACTACTTGACAATTATGATTTAGCTTTGATACTCATGGAATTTAGGTTTTTTTCTTCTTATGATAACTATGATTAGAAGAAAAAAAATAGTAGTTTCAATTAATTAAGTGAATAAATTTAAAAATTATTTAATTTTTCTCTATCATTAATTCATAAATATATATATATATATACACACACATATAAATAAATAATAAACAATTTATTTTTAAGATTACAATTCAACATATGGTACACCCTTCCTTAGGCCAAGTGCTTATAAGGCAAAAGTGGGAAGCGTCTCTCTCTGATGTGGGATTGAACAAATTCGTGAGGGTGGCATCCACTCCTTGGCCCATTCCCAAAGCGAACAAAACCTGATTGAGGAAAATTTTGTTTCTCCCACAATTATGTTTTTACATTTTTGCTATTTTTATTTTCTAAATATAAGATGTGAAAACACACATAAATCTTTTGCAAATTTTTACCTCAATATTATTAGTAACAAACTTATTATATTTTTATTTTTATAATTATAAAATAAATATTTATGACGTCACCGGTCGGACCAAAAAACCAGTAAACAGTCACTTTTTTGGTTCTTTGTTCGTATCGGTTTTTAAAACAACGATAGGCACTATCACGGTTCTAAAAAATGTTACACCACCCAATAACTTATTATTAAATTCATATTTTGAAAATTTAACCATTGGATTACATACTTTATATGTTCTTAACAAGCATGCCAATTTTCATGTCAATCGGGTGTAATTTAGCATTTGATCTTTAAACTCATCTTTTATCTGTTCTTTTAAACTACAAAAACTTGAACTTAGACAATTCATTGATGACGTGACTATTAATCTTTAATCACCTTCAAATTTTGTAAGCATGAAAAATATATGAAGATAATGTAATCTAACAGTAAATTTGTTAAAATTCACGTCGAATTAAGAAATATAGGGCTGGGTTCAAGTTACACCTAATGTAACTCTAAAAAATGTTACACTACCCAATAACTTATTATTGAATTCATATTTTAAAATTGTAACCGTTGAATTACATGTTCTATATGTTCTTAACATGTATGCCAATTTTCATGCCAATCGGGTATAATTTACAATTTGATCTTTAAACTCATCTTTTATGCGTTATTTTAAACTACAAAAACTTGAATTTAGACTATTGATTGATGAGATGACTATTAATCTTTGATTACCTTGAAATTTTGTAAGCATGAAAAATATATGAAGATGATTTAATCTAACAGTAGATTTGTCAAAATTCTCATCAAATTAAAAAATATAGAGCTTGGTTTAAGTTACACCTGATGTAACTCTAAAAAATGTTATACCACCCAATAACTTATTATTAAATTCATATTTTGAAAATCTAACCCGTTGGATTATATGTTCTATATGTTCTTAACATGCATGCCAATTTTCGTGCCAATCGGGTGTAATTTACCATTTGATCGTTAAACTTATTTTTTATGCGTTATTTTAAGTTAAAAAAACCTGAATTTAAACAATTAATCGATTACATGACTATTAATCTTTGATCACTTTCAAATTTTGTAAGCAAGAAAAATATATAAAGATAATGTAATCTAACGGTAGATTTATCAAAATTCACTTCGAATTAAGAAATATAGTATTGGGTTCAAGTTACACCGGATGTAATTCTAAAAAATGTTACAAGACCTAATAACTTACTATTGAATTCAGATTTTGGAAATCCAACCGTTGAATTACATGTTCTATATCTTCTTAACATGTCTGCCGATTTTCATACCAATCGGGTGTAATTTACCATTTGATCTATAAACTTATTTTTTATGCGTTATTTTAAACTACAAAAATCGGAATTTAAACAATTGATCGATTACATGACTATTAATCTTTGATCACTTTCAAATTTTGTAAGCATGAAAAATATTTAAAGATAATGTAATCTAACGGTAGATTTGTCAAAATTCACTTTGAATTAAGAAATATAGTGTTGGGTTCAAGTTACACCAGATGTAACTCTAAAAAAATGTTACAAGACCTAATAACTTATTATTGAATTCATATTTTGGAAATCCAACCGTTGGATTACATGTTCTATATCTTCTTAACATGTCTGCCGATTTTCATGCCAATCGGGTGTAATTTACCATTTGATCAATAAACTTATTTTTTATGCATTATTTTAAACTACAAAAACCTGAATTTAAACAATTGATCGATTACATAACTATTAATCTTTGATCACCTTGAAATTTTGTAAGCATGAAAAATATATGAAGATAATGTAATCTAACGGTAGATTTGTCAAAATTCTCATCGAATTAAGAAATATAGGGCTTGGTTCAAGTTACACCTGATATAACTCTAAAAAATGTTACACCACCCAATAACTTATAATTGAATTTATATTTTAAAAATTTAACTGTTGGATTACATGTTCTATATGTTCTTAACATTCATGCCAATTTTCATGCCAATTGGGTGTAATTTACCATTTGATCTTTAAACTCATCTTTTATGCGTTATTTTAAACTACGAAAACTTGAATTTAGATAATTGATTGATGACATGCCTATTAATCTTTGATCACCTTGAAATTTTGTAAGCATGAAAAATATATGAAGATAATATAATCTAACAGTAGATTTGTCAAAATTCACATCGAATTAAGAAATGTAGGGCTTGGTTCAAGTTACACTTAATGTAATTCTAAAAAATGTTACACCATCCAATAATTTATTATTGAATTCATATTTTGAAAATCCAACCGTTGGATTATATGTTCTATATTTTCTTAACATGTATGCCAATTTTCATGTTAATCAAGTGTAATTTACGATTTGATCTTTAAACTTATCATTTATGCGTTATTTGAAATTACAAAAACCTGAATTTAAACAATTGATTGATGACATGACTATTAATCTTTGATCAACTTCAAATTTCTTAAGCATCAAAAATATATGAAAATAATGTAATTTAATGATAAATTTTTCAAAATTCACATCGAATTAAAAAGTATAGTGCTGGGTTTAAGTAACACTTGCTATAACTCTAAAAAATGTTACAAGACCTAATAACTTATTATTGAATTCATATTTTGGGAATCCAACCATTGGATTACATGTTCTATATGTTCTTAACATGCATGCCAATTTTCATGCCAATCGGGTGTAATTTATCATTTGATCTATAAACTCATCTTTTATGCGTTATTTTAAACTACAAAAACTTGAATTTAGACTATTGATTGATAACATGCCTATTAATCTTTGATCACCTTAAAATTTTGTAAGCATGAAAAATATATGAATATAATTTAATCTAACGGTAGACTTGTCAAAATTCTCATTGAATTAAGAAATATAGGGCTTGGTTCAAGTTACACTTGATGTCACTCTAAAAAACGATACACCACCCAATAACTTATTATTGAATTCATATTTTGAAAATTCAACCGTTGAATTATATGTTCTATATGTTCTTAACGTGCATGCCAATTTTCATGCCAATCGGGTGTAATTTACCCATTATTATCCATTTAACTAATTAAATCTAACCCAAACGGGCCAAACCTAACTCAACTAAATTATTATGGGTAAACCTCAATCCAATTATTATGGGTATACCTCAACCCACCCAATTACCCAATAATCTAAATTACCAAATTGCCTCTAAAACTTGCAAATAACCAAAGTACTCCTAAAATCCTCTAAAATTGCCGAAATGCACCTTAAACCTAGAAAATGACAGAAATACCTTTAAAATCATAAAATTACCAAAATACCCCTAAAACTTAAAACATTTCCAAAATATCCCCGGAAACTTAAAAAAAAAAAAACCCTAAAATACCCCTAAACCTAAAAAATAACCAAATACTCCCGAAAACCTTCAAAATAACCAAAATACCCCCGAAACTTAAAAATGACAAAAATACGTCCTACACCTAAGAAATGACTGAAATACTCCCAAAATTTGAAAATTACCAAAATATCCATGAAACCTAAAAATGACCAAAATACCCTCGAAATATGAAAATTACCAAAATACCCCCTAAACCTAAAAAATAACCAAAATACCCTCGAAACCTTGAAAAATGACCAAAATACCCCTGAAACTTATATATATATATATATATATATATATATATATATAAAATAAATAATAAAAAAAAACCAAAATAACCCCTAAACCTAAAAAATGACTAAAATAGCCAAAAATTATAAAAATGAGTATTTTGGTCATTTAGGGGTATTTTGGTCATTTTTAGGTTTGAGGGTATTTCGATCATCTTTTAGGTTTATGGTGTATTTTTATCATCATATAGGTTTTAGGGCCATTTTTTGTCATTTTATAGGTTTCAGGGGTATTTTAGTCATTTTTTAGGTTTTGGGAGAGTATTTTGGTCATTTTTTTAGGATTAGGGATAGTTTGGTAATTTTCAAGCATCAAGGCTATTTCTGTCAGTTTTTAGGTTTCATAGGTATTTTGGTTATTTTTTAGGTTAAGGGGTTGTTTTGGTAAAAAAAAAAAATTCGGGAGTATTTTGGCCAAATTTTAGGTTTTAGGGGTATTTTGGTCATTATTTAGGTTCGTGTGTACTTTGCTCATTTTTTAGGATTTGGGGGTTTCGGTCATTTATTAGGTTTAGGGGATATTTTGGCAATTTTTAGTGGTTTTTGAGCATATTTGGTGATTTCATGGGTATTTTGGTCATTTTTAGGTTATTTCATGGGTATTTTGCTCATTTTAGAGATTTTGGGATATTTTGGTCATTTTAGTGGGTTTTTAGCATAATTGGTGATTTTAGAGATTGTAGGAGTATTTTGGTCATTTTAGAGATTTTGCGGATATATTGGTCATTTTAGTGGTTTTTGAGCATATTTGGTGATTTTATAAAAATTGGCTTTGGGTAGGGTATGGATATCTATGGATAAACAGACCGGATAACAATTGCGTATGGATACTAATTGGGTAAGGTAATCAGATATCCATGGATAAATTAATTGGGTCAGGTATATATGGGTATACCCTGCCCATGGTCATCCTTAATTATTTGTAAACAATAGGTGATGCACACTTATTTTGTCACCAAAAACACCTCCATCTTAATATTGGATGATGAATTTGGAATATTGTCACCTCCGGTTAGTCTTTGGTTAAACAATAGGTGACGAAAATTTGTTTTGTCACCAAAAACACCTACATCCTAAAATTGGGTGACAAATTTAGAATTTCGTCACCTCTAGTAAGTCTTTGGTGACATGAATATTTCTTCACCCAAGGTTTGCCTTTTTTCATGACCTATAGTGACGAAATAAATATTTCTTCACCAATTGGTAAATCTTTGGTGATGAAAAATTGATTCTGTCACCAATTGGTACATCTTTGGTTACGAAATATTGATTTCGTCGCCAATTTTAAAATTTTTATAATATTTGGTGACGAATTCTTCTTTTCCTCACTAAATGTTATCATTTGGTGATGAAACTGTTTATCTTCACTAAATTTTGTCACCATAGCCCACTTTTGTTGTAGTGCTAGATAGTATATATGGAGGTAGTATACATCCAGATAAAACGTTCCAGTAGCTAATTAGACAAAGAGGAGGTTGGTATGAATGAATAAAACAAAACTGCTCTCTCATTGATCCACATGCTCCAGGCAGTGCACAAAAGCATTATATGCAATTTACTAATGCTATTGGATTTAGAGGTAAGTTCTATGCTTTGACTTTGCAGGGAACTCTTGCAGTGATAGAAGAAGATGATTCTCATCTAAAAATCACTTCTTTGGGTACAAAAAGGGCTATCCCTTCTGTCTCAACAAGGCATTTTAGAGAGTATTTGGTGGAGTCAAATGGGGTGATTTTACTGATTTTTCTTATCTCTAAGAAGTCATTTAATGTTGTGGATGGTGTAGAGGTTTTTGGGCTCGACTTTGTTAGACTTTCAAGGATTAAGGCAGAGAGCCTTGGTGATCAAACAGTATTTATAGGATATAATTCTTTTCTGTCTGTCTCTGCAAGCAGGGTGGGATGCAAGAGCAACTGTTTGTATTTTCATTTCACCCATAATGCAATTGATGATTGGTGGCAGTATGATATGGAAAGTGGTCGCATCACTCAAGGGCGGAGTGATACCAAATCTAAGACACAATCACCAGTTTGGAATTAACTAGCAACGTATTAGTAATATTGTCTAGAATAAATTTATATATTTTGAAATATTAGTTTCAGCTTTCGATGTTTGTATGCTCTTTTATTCCTTCTTCTGGAATGTATATGACTAATTTGAATAAAGAAATTGTCCCTTTGTGAGTTTGTGTTGATATAATATTGTACCTCTCTATATAATATTGTACCTCTCTAACCCAGGTGGGTTGGCCAAGTAGCTGGGGACTTGGTCTCAAAAGTGCTTGTCCCAGGTTCGATTGAGTGTGCTCCTCAGTTCGAGTCTGGGTACCTGCACTTTGAAAAAAAACTCTTGAGCCAGCGATTTATCCCACTAGGGCTCACCCATCACTAACAGTAATTAACCTCTGGTTGAAAGTCTTGAGGATACACGGTGGAAACCAAAAAAAAAAAAAATGGTACCTCTCTTGCACCGAAGGTTTCTATATTCCTTTTCCTTTTTGGTAAAGGCTTAAATTAATTTAGAATCTTATGCCAATCTCAACAAAAAGTTCACACTAATAAATTCTTAGTAGCTATCGTTTCTTTCTATCTTCTTTTTATATATATATAATCTTAATAAGGTATGAAAGTGAATGAATGATGTCATTTCGACTAAGACAGACCTTAGCTTTGAGTCCTTACTCCTTACTTCTTAGGACCTACTAAATGTATCATGCTTGACCTAAATCCCCCACTGGAACATTTTCATGTTCTTCTGACTATGTATTGGTCAGAAAAAACACCTGCTCACTTCATCCATTTATCTAATCTCACCTTTGTACCTTGGAAACCGTACAATGGTTATGATGGGTATTTGATACCTAAATTTTCAATTAATAAATATGGAACTAAACAAATGAAGGGCATGAATAAAGATGAAGATTGAATGATACGAAACTTGGTTATTTTGGGAATTCATATTAGGTCGTCATGACCTTACTATGGATCAGTAAAACCTAGCATTAGTTGTGACCACTGGCGGAGCCAGAGGGGGGCGAGGGGGGGCACTTGCCCCCCCTGACTCCTCAAAATTTTTGGTGCCCCCCTTGACTCCTCAAAATTTTTAATAATAGTAGTCTAAAGTAGTTATATACTGACATGGAGGAAACAAAAAAAAATGAAAGGACTTTTACTTGTTGAAAGTGACCAAACCATTGCTTTTGTCTTGTCCTACTGCAACTTGCACTTATTTCACTATTTTTTATTTTTTATTTTATATCATTTTTTACACTATTTTTACTATTTACGATACTTTTCACAGTATTTTATCCTTGAATGATACTAGAAATACTACAAATTTTACAACTTATATCTTACAAATTGACATGTCACAAATAACAAAAAAATCATTTCAAACATTTATTCATTATATTTTTTAAGTAACACTGATCACATTCTTACTCCATCAGTTTATAAATTTTTAGTAGCTATGAATTGGTTAATTTTGTTTATTTATTTTAATAATATGAAATATATTCATATTTGCTTACAATTATTTATTTATTTTGCTATTATTGTTGATTAATATTTTTTAGATTAATTTCACTTTTAATATCATCTTTTAATTTTGCCCCTTCTAAACTAAAATCCTGGCTCCGCCACTGGAACTTGTGACTTAGTAGAGTAGCTTCAAACATATCATCCCAAATCAAGTACTCGCTAATTAATATAAGCTAGCTACCTGTCAACTTTTGGAATACTAATTGAAAGAATGATGACCAGAAAATACAAATTTTTAATCTTGAGAAATGTGATTGCCTAGAACCATTTAGTGGCAATAACAAGTTGTTGAGTAAAATACTAGAAGTTTGTTTCTCTTTGTTGTAATAATTAGCAGCAGGAAAGCCGAACCAAACAGATACTTATCTTTGTTCATAACTATGGACACAAACTAGTAACATCCTAAAAAAAACACTTTATTAGACATTATTACTTTGCTAAATCACAATATTATATGTCATGAAAATATGACAAAATATATATAATCATTATTATGTTTATTCTTATTATCTGAGTAATGATTATATATTTATTTTCAAAATTCACTAGGTTCAAATAGTTTATGGTCATTATGTTTATACATAATAATAATTATTTTTATTCTCTCAAAAATTAGTTAAAATAAGCTTTCCAACCAAAAAAAATTATAATACACATAAAACAATTTTGTTTATTAATTTGTAATTTGAAAACGCTATCGTGAATTTTTTTTTCCCCATTATGCTAAACCAAATGAGCACTTATCTTTGTTCATAACTTCATACAGAAATTAGCAACATACTAAAAAACACTTTATCATACATTATTACTTTCCTAAATCACCATATTACATGTCATGAAAATATATATATATATATATATATAATCATTATTATGTTTATTCTTGATCATCTTTGTAATTAATTTTTAATTACAAAACCAAATCTAAAAATCAAAAACCAACTATCTCAAGAATCTATGGCTCGTGCTTGTCATGAAGCAATTTAAGAGCGAACAATGGATTCTTTCAATTGGAATACGTTTTCCGCGTTAGAAAAAATAACATTGCTACTCCATTATTTCATAATTTTAAGACACATTATATTGTGATTTAAGATAATATTGTATAGAGTGTTTTTTCGAATGTTACTACCTTCTATCCAAATTTAATTAAGAATATATAGTTACTCAAGACAAACTTACCTTAGACATATTGAGAACTAGTATTAGTTAAACACGGCCATTGACTAGCATTAGAAAGCTCTTCTTCTTTTTTAAGAAATAATTACAATGTACTGCTTAACCAGTAGCTCGAACCCTTACCCCTTTAAACTCCCGAGCATTTGTACATACCAATTTAATTACAAAGCCTTTGACTAAAAAGCTTTTATTTTAAAGTGAAATAAACTCCTTTTTTATTTTGTTAGAAAATTAAACCTGCCCCTAATGTATTTCTCATGCTTTACACTACATAATCATGTGCTCACCTTTGATCATGGCACAATTTTCTTAGCCAATGGCTATGAATTGTCGACTACAAATTGCCTCTAAAGCTTTAGAAAAAGCCACAATTTTTCTCAATTTTTATGGTGACACTCACACACCCTTTGGCATGTACTTTGGCACCACAACTTGCTTAGGTGTAAACTAATAATCGGCTTACATCACTTATACATGGTCCACCACTTACAGCAAATCAACAATTGACACCAAAA
This sequence comes from Quercus suber, assembly GCF_002906115.3. NCBI lineage: Eukaryota > Viridiplantae > Streptophyta > Magnoliopsida > Fagales > Fagaceae > Quercus > Quercus suber. Next base: position 347,045 of record NW_027070070.1, read on the forward strand.
GAAGTTGTGGCAAAGTGTGTAATAAGGCATTGTTGTTGCGGGCTGGGCCTAGACCAAATTCATCACCAACGTTTGTTTTATTGAAGACCAATAAAGAAAGGGAACAAATTGGGTCGGACCTGTGGTAGTTAGGCGGGCCCAACATGTTTGATCCAATGTCCAAGAGGCGATTAGAAGTTAGAACAGGGCTTGTCCCTCTCACGTGTCCACCCATGGCCATAAGAAAGATTTAGTTTCCACTTCTGCAAAGGAATGAAACCTAAGCTTCAACAGCAAGATGGTCGCTTTAGATTGTTCGCCTTGACACTCAATGCAATGGATCATCAGTTTACGGTTATAGATAATCTAAGTTTCCTTTACGTCTTAATGTCATTTTTCAAAACAATATCTCCCCTTAAAAAACAATGAAAAAAAAAAAACATATACATTTAAATATGTGAAATAACAATATATGAACAGTAGTTATAGGCTCCCAATCCTAATTACATTGTGGAGATCAAATTTTGGAAAGGAAGTCACGTGTTAGGTTACAGTTACGAACAAAGCCTTCAAAGGTAAGCAACCATCGAAATAGAACTTGCTTCAAGAAAGAGAAATTACTTATTATTAGATACTCCAGAAGTATACTTCCTCCCTCTCACATTGAGGTAGACTCTATGGTAGGTGAGACTCACTCCTATGTGAGAGGGAGGAAGTATACTCCCGGAGTACCTAATAATAACCCTTCCTAAGACTAATTAATTGGGTATCATTTTATGTTTTATCCATTGAGTTTTACTACTAGAATTAGAGGAACTAATGGGTAAAAATGGAGGACCAAGGTACAAGAGGTCTATATAAAAACACAAAAGGAATGGCAGTCTTTATTTGAAAAAAAAAAAAAAAAAACAAAAGACAACAACTCTTAGCAATCTAGACGTTCTTCATTATTTTTTTAGTCTTCTCATCGCAGTTTTAGACCACTTATCTTTTTTTAAAAAAATAACATAGACAAAAGACACAAGGAATAGGGAATGAGGGAGTGGGAAGATAACCTTAGTTTTAGAACCTAATCTAACCTAATTTGCAATAAGTCTCATTTTATTTTTAATCATGACAAAATAACAATTGATTCATGGAATGTCCATGCAAATTGAAACTGAAAGAAGGATCAATTGGAGTTTTAGAAAATTTTCACCATTCCAGATATTAGTAAATATGTAAAATTTATGTAAAAGCTAATTGCTTTTTGCAGCTAAAAAGCCTAAAATTGAGTTGACATTGACATTTTATTCATTTTTTAATAAAGCAAAAATTGAGGAAAGTGATAATAAGTTGTACATTTAACATTGACATTTTTTTTTAATAATAAGTTGCACTTGCATTGCTAATAGTGATGATAAATTCATAATACTATTGCTTAGTTACAAAGTGTTGCCTCATAACTCTGAAGCTTAGATTTTCTATTAGTCAAGTCTTTACTTCACGTTCCTAAACCAATTTCAATTTGTATGAAACTTTTGGCATGTTATGTCTTCATATGTCTTGGTTTTGCTTTTGGCATGTTTGACAGTAGTAAGAAAAAATCATTCGGCTTCTTCTTCAAAATTAGTTACCAGGTACTCCTACCTATCGGAACAATTAAATCCATTATGTTCTAATTTAAATATCTTCATGGGTGCAAGAGCATAAATCAATGCTATAAAAACCTACAACTTGAAAATTAGTCAAATAAGAGATTACACAAAAATAAGGCTCAAGATCTATTCTTACTTCTTGTTTGTCATCAGCGAACCCAATTTTTTTCTCTATCATTGTTTCGTGGTAAACGCAAGTTATAGGCTTTTGTGGTCGTTGAATTTTGATTTTTGGAATTAGCTTTGATGGGACATAAATAGATACAAAAAGTTGAAGAGGATTTATATTCCTTACATATCCAAATCTTTTTTTTTAAAGAAAACATACACAACTTAATACGACACCTCCCAACACTACTATAAATGCCCCCTAGTAATTATGTTAATAACAACAATAACAACAACAACAATAACAATAAAAGTATAAAACACCACTGCACACTCTTAGTGCAATGGTCACTCCACAAATATAAGTGTTTGTAGAGTATGAAGGGAAATGGTCGAGATTCAAGTCTTCAGGAAGGAGCTTCACACACATATACACTTAGATTATTCTAAAATAGAATTTCTATCTTATATAAAAAATAAACAAATAAAAAAAAGTATAAAACAAACAACAATTTCAATAAGAATAAACGGGGTGAATTTTTTTGTTGAAATAATTATTCTAACTTAACTTTATGAGAATAAATAAAAATAAAAATTATGTGTAAACATAATAAACATAAAATATTATACCATTTGAACCTGATGTATATTGAAAATATATATATCATAGCAATTACTAAAGAAATTAAGAATAAATACAATAATCATTATGTATATTTTCAAAACATCTATTTAAGATAATATTGTATGAAGTATTATTTGTGATGTTGCCACCTTTTAACAGAAGTTAGGGTCAAAAATAAATCTCTTTGATTAGGATTAGTAGTGAGTGTAAAATACCTCTTCAACACTCTATAATCATTTTTATCTATTTTTTGCTTTGCACTATTCTTGGTTGTTTATTTATAGATAGAAATCAAATTTTTTGAGTTGGGAGTAATATAAGAAGTGCTACATTTTAGTATTTCTTCCATAAATTTTCAGTTAGGTTTAGAATTTGGCTCTCACTTATTTTTTGCAACAACTGAAGTGGTATTATTGGACAATCTCCACCGCTATTTGGCGAGAATTTACAAATTGATGTATAGATGCCTAATCCTTTACCCAGAATTTACAAATTGAATGTATACCCTTACCCTCCATCTTTCTTTAGTAAATAGATGCCTAATCCTTTACCCAGAATTTACAAATTGAATGTATACCCTTACCCTCCATCTTTCTTTAGTAAGCTTAATCTCTCCTATCTCAACCAATGTACCTTCATTTTATCATCCGCATAAAATCTTTGGCAAAAGAAAATAATTCATAAGAGTTAGTAGGTTTAGCTTCCACCACCGTAAGAAGCACTTCCTTTCCCGCCCTTGAGAATAATTTGCAATTCCACCATTAAAGCTTCTTCCAAAATCGGACTTTTATGTGTCCAAAGGCTGAATACTTAACTCTATCTATAGATGAGGGTAGACCCAAGTACTTTTCATGATGTTTCACTTCAATTGCACCTATTATTGCCTTGATAGAATCTTGAATTGGACTTCTATTTGGGCTATAATAAAACAGAAGTCTTGTCATAGTTTGACCCGATACAAGTTCATATGTTCAGATTAAAGAAATGAGGTTTCAAAACTCACGTTCATTTTCCCTACACAATAACAAGCTATCATCAACAACAAAAATAAGTGGGTAAGCTTAGGGGGATTAAATAGAAATTCTCAGAATTTTCCCTTCCATTTCCCCCTTTTGTAGCAAGGATGAAAACCCTGAGCACACAAAAGGAAACGATAAAGGGATGGCAGGTCTCCTTGGACAAGTGGGGTGAAACGTTTGATAGAATTCCTATTTATCAAGATACAGTAGGCCACCGTTGTTATACAACCCATATTACTAGTCCAATCCATTTCTCATCAAACGCCATTTTTCTCATGGTATTCTCTAGGAACATTCACTCCACCCTTTCATATTATTTGCTCATGTCAAGCTTGAAAGCCATAAATCCTATTTTTCCCACTCTTTTTTGACTCATATAATGAAATGTCTCATAGGCCATAGTCACATTGGCAGTAATTAGCCTTCCAAGGACAAAGACACTCAGTTTCAACTATACCGCTAGGGAGAATACACTTTAGCCTTTTGCCAAAGTATTTATGTTAGTTTGTAAAGTCTGTTACAGAAGCTAAAATTGACCTAAATTCCATCACTTTTCCTGTCTTTGGGGATCAAGGCAAATATATGTGCTATTAATAGCCTTAAGCTTGATCAGAGAAAATGCCTACATTGTATCCTAACTTATACAAATAAAATGCTGGACAAAAAAATACAAGCAAAGAGAACTAACTGAACAGATTTCGAGTCAAGTTGCTAGTAACCATTAAGTGTAGATTAGGCAGTATCTCTAGATGGATTCATTTTTCCTCTTTCCTTTATTATTGTTGGATTAAACTGTATCCCTTTGGGAGTGTGACCAAGTCATGGAGAGCTGCACCCAAGAAATGCAATCCAAATGCAGTGCTGCGTTGGCTTCAAATCTCCAACACCAATACCAGTAAAGGAGATCAACAACAATGCAATTTAACTGACCCTTGGCCACCATATAGAGTACCCCAGTATCCATGGAAATACTATCTGGGGTGCACTAATGGTATATTGGTGGCCAGAGGACCAACACCTTCAACCTACATTCTATGGGATCCAGTTAAGAGATCATGGCGTAGTCTACCTTTATGGGATGCCAGCGTTGAACTATATCCTCAACATTGTCATTAGGTTGTATGGTGATGGTCTTGACAGGCACTAGTCATCCAGCTTTCATGTTCCATAGGCTAATTGGAGCACATACAGGCACTAGACATCCATCCTGCATGTTTAAGTATATAATTAGCCAAAAAGGAGGAGAGTGTGAATGGATAAAACAAGACTGCTTTCTCATTGATCCACATGCTCAGACAAATCACGAAAGCATTATTTGCAATTTACAAATGCCATTGGATTTAGAGGTAAGTTCTATGCTTTGACTTTGCAAGGAACTCTTGCGGTGATAGAAGAAGTAGATTCTCATCTAAAAATTACTTCTTTGGGTACAAAAAGGGCTATCCCTTCCGTCTCATCAAAGCATTTTAGAGAATATTTGGTGGAGTTGGATGGGGAGATTTTACTGACTTTCTCATCTCAAAGAAGTCAATTAATGTTGTGTATGAAGTAGAGATTTTTTCAGCTTGATCTTGTTAGACTTTCATGGACAAAGATGGAGAGCCTTGGTGATCAAACATTGTTTGTGGGGAACAGTGCTGTGTGTCTGTCTCTGCAAGCAAGGTGGGATGCAAGAGAAACTGTTTATATTTTCACTTCAGCCATAACACAATTTATGGTTGGTGGTTGTACGATATGAAAAGTGGCAGCATCTCTCCAGGGTGGAGTGAACAATTCTAAGACAATCTCCAGTTTGGGATGAGCCAGAATGGATGTGTGATTTTGTCAAGAGAAAATTAATTTGGTATAATTATTTCAGATATTGATGCTTTTAAGCTCTTTAATTGCTTCTAAAATGGATGTGACTAATTTGAAAAAGCATTGTTGTCCTTTGTCTTGAGTGACATAATGTTGTACCTCTCTTGCATTGACCATTTCTATGTTCTTTTTCTTCCTTGGTTATCAAAGCAAATTAGTCTACCGTTGATGGCTTAAAAAACATAGGGTGCACTTGGTTCCTGTCCTCCATGTAAAGCTTTCCATCTGCACAAAAATGAGCGGCTATAAGATACCACTTAAGACTCAAAAGTCAAAACACACAAGAAAATGTTGTCGTACATATCAAGTTGTAAATTGTATTTTTAAATAAAAGTGAAGTAAACTTCTTTATGTTCCAAGAGAAGAAAATTGATGTTTTTATCATGCTAAAATCATGTTTTGCACAGCTGAACCATGTGCTAGCCCTTGACTATGACCCAAATTTCATAGCCAATGGTTTGAATTGTCTCCTGCAAATTGCTTCTAAGCTTTAGACAAGCCATAGTAAATTATCCATCTTGACACTCTACGCAATGGATCATCAATTTACTGTTACAAAATCTGATGGTTTCCTCCACATTCACAATGTTACTCAAGAAATAGTCAAAACAATATTCCCTTTGGAGCTTCATGGAAATGCTCTATACTATTAGTGTTATATTGATTTTTGTTTTTCCTCCAGCTGTTCTAATCACCAATGTGTCACCAGTCAGGCAGCCATGCAGGTAAAAGTGATATATTGGTAATTTGAATGTATTAGCAATCCAGCTCAATGATGGCCGTTTCCTGCTATGCATATCCACACACTAATCAGGTTGGTAATTGCAGTTATGCAACACACACTGATAAGTGGTGTTAACAATTGATAAATGCTGAAGAAATTGATAAAGGATTAGATTGGATCCAACACAAATTTCAGGTCAACTTTAACTGCACAATTGCAAAATTGATAGTATTTGAGACATCTTGATGGAAATACAACTATTCCAATCTTTTCCCCCCTTTGGAAATTATACAAACACATGGGTCGTACAAGTCAAATGCAGTACGCAAAGCATCATATCTTTGTCATAGACCCTAAAATTTCATAATTTCATATAAAATCCACAAGTTAATTTACACGTACAAAGAGCAGGTGTGCTATTTTTTGAAACATTACTGAGTTCCAAACCATGCCCACAAGTTTCTGTAAAACCTGAAACCAACAAATTTTCCATTGTCTCCTGCTTTGATGAAGCAATGCATGGGAATGCCATGGAAAAATTAGATCTTGTGAAAGAGATCTGTTCAAGAGCAAAGAATACTAAGTGTCTGTTCGGGAATTGCTTATTTCTAGTAGCTTATTTGCATAATGCTAGATGGAAAACTAAAAGTTAGCTTATTTCCAAAAGGCTGAAACTTAAATAATTAGAAATAAAGTTGAGACAAAAAGTAGTGTGAAACCCACAAACAATACATAAAATAAGCAAAAACAAACTTATAATCAAATGCCAAACGCACACTAACTATTGAATCAGAAGCATCTTTATTAAAAAATTTATAGCTGGTTAAAAGCAGTTGGGTAAGCTCTAATTACCTTAAGCAAGTCTGCAAGAGCTGGGCCTGCACTTTTGTTGGCTGAAATATCCAAAGATTTCAATTGGAGCAAGAAAAGTGAATACTCATCCCATTGTCAGTCAATTCGATCAACCTCATCATACAAGCTTTGCCACAAGCCAATCAAACCTAGCAGCTGCCCACTTCAAAATGTATTAACATTCATATGATTTCACAATTACAGAATTTATTGAATGCATTGGTAAGAGAAGATTACACAGTAGAAAAGCTCCAATGCAACATTTATAATGCTTCAACAAGTTATACTACTCACATTTGGTAATTTAAGATAACTTATGGAAGCTAAGTGATCCTGCAATTCCAGAAACAAAAAGCCAAGCCTTGTCAGAGACATCCTAATGATACATGACAGTGAAAGAATGACAAGAAAGAATCCAACTTCAATGAAGGAGTTAAAATGCTACCCATCAAAAAAATAATAATAAATAAAGTGAGTTAAAATGCTAAATAACATTCTTTTCAAAGAGTAGTTTATACTTGGATGTAGTGGGTATTGATCTCTAACCTGATTAGTTTGTCTGTAATAATGCACAAAATACCAGTCCATACAAGCAAAAACCACTCAAGAATATTAGATAGAGCTCAAAATAGGGTCAACAGAAATTTAAAGAATACACAGTAGAATGTCTTCCAACATGGTAGCCATTTATTTCTAGGTGATCATTATCTGAGACAAGCATTAAATGCAAATTAAAGGTTCTCAAAATCTAGCAAAATATGATATTCTGGGACTTGCCATAACCCAAAAAGCGAAAATGTTTAACTTCTACGAGATTGACTTCAATGACAATATGCAGACAAGTGGTAAACCATAACAACAATGGATCTTTGTGCTGAAGGTGCCACTCTTCAATGGAATCTTAAATAGTATGTTCTTGAATTACTAAGGATGTGTTTGATTGAAATGATCTAGGAAATCTGGCTGTATATATATAAGTTTTTGGTTTATAATCAAATAAATGTAACCACAGCATAATGACCATAAGAACTGAATCAGGATGAAATACAACAAACTATGTTATTGGACACAATTTGACCCATGAACAGCCACACCAAAAAATAAATAAATAAATAGGAGGATAACGTAAAGAATTGCTTTAAACAATATGACTTTAAGATGTTATGAGCATACGTGCAATGTCCTTCAGTGCCAGAAAAGTTGCTCAGTAGCTCGGTGAATTGTTTAACTCTTTGCTTAGAGCACTGATCATAGGAGTCGTGATATAATGAAATATTGGAGGCATTATAAGACAAGTCTTGCTCTAAGAATAAAGAAGTTTCAAAGACCAATGGCAATGTTCTAAAAGTGGAAGAAAATTAATAACAGCAATGCATTTTTATTTGAACCTCAATCACTGTATACCTTAGCTCAATTAATCATTGGTTGATGACTGCTTCCACTCATGTCCAAATTCCGTATTCCACAACCAGACGAAACAACTCAAACAAGGCAAGGCCTTTCATTTGCTTGAAATTCCAAACTTGTTTCTTCACAACTAGAGACTTAGAACTCTGTAATCTCAAACGTGCTCAAATCAACAAATAAGATCCTCCAGGACATACTGAATTTTATTTCCCAATCTTACTCAAGTGCTCAACTAGCTCCTCATCTTCAAATTTCTTCAGGTGTCCAACTATACTGTCAAAATAAGAAGCTTTCAATCTAATTCCTTTCTTGAGCATTAACCTCGCAAGCTTTGCAGCCTCCATTGAATGGCTTTGTTGACAAAGCCCAACTAAAAGAATAGAATAAAGATCAGAATCAATGGAAGTAATGAACTCAAACTTCTCAATTTCATCAGATAAGCAAAATCCATCTAGCACCCTTCCCTCCAAACAAAGCTTTCTTATCAAAATGCTACATGCCAAACCATCAGGTTTCACCCCACCAGCTAGCATCTTCCTAAAGAGCTTCTCTGCCTCCTCAAGCTTTTGAAACTTTACCAAAGACACTATTAGAGAGCTATAGCAATCACCATATGAAACACTGCCTCCTGCAACAACTTTATCAATGACCTTATAAGCCTTTTCGACACACCCCCCCATACAGAGATGGTTTATCAAACAACTAACCGTAACACGATTAGGAGCACACCCAAAAGCTTCCATTCTATCCAAAATTTCCAATGCCTCCATTGTCTGACCTTTCTCACAAAAACTCTGGATCACAGATGTATATGTAACAACATTAGGACTACAATCCCCACCTTCTTTCTCCATCTCACCCAACAACTCCAATGCCCTCTCCATACTCCCACACCTACAAACCCCATCAAGAAGAGTAGAATACACCACAGCATTTGGAACACACCCATGCCCCCTCATAAGCTTAACCAATCCACAAGCATCCTCTAACCTACCCACATTACAAAACCCTTTAATCATCGCGACATGTGTGATCATATCAGGATAAAGATCACTCAAACCCATCTCATTCATCAACTCTTCAGCCATATCCATATCACCCTTTTCACAAAACAACCTTATAACCACATTATATGCCGTAGTATCCGCCTGCAAACCAAATTCCTTCATTTTCCTCAATACCCACAAAGCCTCATTAGCAAGCCTGCCTCCCCTACACAAATTCAAAACCACCTTAAACACCTTAGGACTAACTACAACCCCATCAACCCTATAACCCTCAACAACATCAACAACAACACCCGGGTTTCGATTAATATGAAGCAATTCACAAGCTTTGCTGTACATGAATGAACTGTGCCTATAATTGGATTGAAGGCCAGCCCAGATGAAAAACCTAAGACCCATTTGAGATTGGTTTGGTTGACATCTATGTAAGACATCAGTGACACATTTGGAGTCCAATGGGACATTAACTGTGGACAGGGTTTTTTCTATGTTGTTGGTTCCATTTCTCTGCAGGTGAGTGTAGAATTGCTCNTGAATCAAGTAATTGAAGTAAGAGTCATGCTTTTCATTATCAAGAGTGCTAGTCATTAATTCAATAATAACAAACAAAGGTGCAATAGGATCCAAATTCAATGAAGGGTTTCTTACTTTCATTAAAAGTTTCAATTTGGTTTACTATATCAAATTCAAACACCATATGCATAAAATTTATGAATAAACTAGCTTGTGATTTTTGAATACACATAAATACATTTAAGAATAAAAATAATTATGTACATATTGAATGTTTGTACCTAAATTTAATATTATTGATGTTCATTTTATAATTTTATAACACGTGGAAAGAAAAGGACAAACCACTTGTCATATTATATGAAAACCAGTCTAACATACATTTATAAATAGTCAAGAAATCAAAGTCTATTTCCTAGCCCGTGCGTCAATCCTTGTTAGGAGTTAGGACCACTTCAAGTGGTCCGCTTGCACCCAAAGCACTGGTTTTATACCAATTCATACCCCGAGTGCCATCCTTATACCATTTTTGACCTGAGTACTGACCTTGCACCCGTTAGAATCACTCGATCACAGTTCATTTCACAAATTGAGTTTCTCATTAGGGGCCATTCAGACTTATCACACACCATCGTTAAAACACGACTTTAAGGGTCTGTTTGGTTGAGGATGAAATGATAGAGAGAGAAAAAATAGTAGAGAAAATTGAAGATGAGTGTTTAGTTGGGGAGTAAAAAATGGAGGTGAAAGAGTTTTCTCATTGAGCCCACCATTTAAGGGGAAAAAGTAGAGAGAAAAATGGGGATGAAGTGGATTTGATGTGAAATTACCCATGTACCTTTCTATTATATATTAATGTTGTTGCATCTTTTTGTTTTATTTTGTTTTTGTTTTTGTTTTTGTTTTTTTGTTTTTGTTTTTTTTTTTTTTGTTCGGAAATGTTACCACTACGATACTGCCACCTTTTTTTTCTTCTCTTGTTTTCCTTTCCCTGGTATGGTGCACACATTTTGGCTCTTTCCTTTATTTCTTTCTCTTTTTTTTTTTTTAATATCAAATTTAATTTTTTTAATTAATTGTTTTGCTAGATGTGTTATTAGTTGTGTTAGTTTGTAGTATTAAATTTTTTTGTTTTATAAACTCATTAAAAAATATTTTTATGCATTAGGGGTATGATAGTAAATTTACACAAACTATATTTTTTTTCCTCCCATTTTTCTTCTCACACAAATTAAAAGAGTTTCCTTCTCTTCATTTTTTCACTCTCTTAACCAAACATGCTGAGGGAAATTAAATATTCTTTCCACTCCCTCCCTTTTTTTATCATTCCAACCTAATGGATCTAAGGTAGAGGTATACTCGAGGATAACATCTCATCCATCTCAATGGGTCTGGTTCTTGGGAATGTGATAAGGAAGTGAGTGGATCTCCATGTGGCCCAAACCTTATGCTTGTTGCTTATGTAAATGCATGTGGAAGTTTATTAACCTACAAAAATGGTTAGTCACAAACCGCAAGTCATGGGTAACTGGATCTAATGCTCAACACAACTAAGCTGGCACTGTAAACTTTTTGAAACACCTATACTCAAAAGCAGCATGGTGTGGTATTATTTCAAAGATTCTAGATCGAGAGGTTTGTACGTTTGAAAATTTGAAGTTACCACTTATCTTATTTTAAAGGGGAAAAAACCATAAAAAAAATCAAAGACATCATTTTTTATTTAATTTAAAAGTATTAATTTACATTTTAGATAGAATATTAAAAAATATTTAAATTACCATTTTGGTCCTAGATATTTGCTCTATGTGTCAATTAATCCTAACTTTTTAAATGTTTTTTAGTCCATAACATTTTGGTATTATGTCAAAAAAAAAAAAAAAAAAACAAAAACAAAAAAACAACAAACAAAAACAAAAACAAAATAAAACAAAAAGATGCAACAACATGAATATATAATAGAAAGGTACATGAGTAATTTCACATCAAATCCACTTCATCCCCACTTTTCTCTCTACTTTTTCCCCTTAAATGGTGGGCTCAATGAGAAAACTCTTTCACCTCCATTTTTTACTCCCCAACTAAACACTCATCTTCCATTTTCTCTCCTATTTTTTCTCTCTCCATCATTTCATCCTCAACCAAACAAACCCTTAAAGTCGTGTTTTAATGATGGTGTGTGATAAGTCTGAATGGCCCCTAATGAGAAACTCAATTTGTGAAATGAACTATGATGAAGTGGTGATCGAGTGATTTTAACGGGTGCAAGGTCAGTACTCAGGTCAAAAATGGTATAAGGATGGCACTCGGGGTATGAATTGGTATAAAACCAGTGTTTTGGGTGCAAGCGGAGTGGTCCTAACTCCTAACAAGGATTGACGCACGGGCTAGGAAATAGACTTTGATTTCTTGACTATTTATAAATGTATGTTAGACTGGTTTTCATATAATATGACAAGTGGTTTGTCCTTTTCTTTCCACGTGTTATAAAATTATAAAATGAACATCAATAATATTAAATTTAGGTACAAACATTCAATATTTATATAATTATTTTTATTCTTAAATGTATTTATGTGTATTCAAAAATCACAAGCTAGTTTATTCATAAATTTTATGCATATGGTGTTTGAATTTGATATAGTAAACCAAATTGAAACTTTTAATGAAAGTAAGTAACCCTTCATTGAATTTGGATCCTATTGCACCTTTGTTTGTTATTATTGAATTAATGACTAGCACTCTTGATAATGAAAAGCATGACTCTTACTTCAATTACTTGATTCAGTTTTCTATGTTTTTTATTGGCAATTTTGCATTTCCAGTTGGACCCTCCACCTACAAAAGACTAAATAATAAAAGGAAAAAAGTTAAGGCATTTTCCTCACCATATTGTTTTATTTGAAAATATTTATATTTGAGTGTATGACATGTTCAAAATTTACAAATTGACATGTTAAAATAATATAAGAATATTATTTATAGTTAAGGATTTTGTCTAGCATTTTTTTACGCTGGATAAAATACGAGATTGACACATAGTTATTTTATGGCACGTATTGTGCATGTGTCATGTCCAGTACACAAGAGTACTTTTTTTTTTTTTTATGGGAAATACTAGAAACTTTATTAAACCAAAATGGAGTACGTTACATCTTGAATCAGAGTACTTGACGCAATCAAAACCCAACATAAAAACTAGGGATAGTAGTTTTGTATAATACCTTAGACTACCATAATTTTGTAACTCCAATAATTTTAAGAATACCTTGTTTTTATACATTTACTATATTTGTATACATTTTTCTCCAAAAAAAAAAAAAACTATATTTGTACACATGGCATTTTATCGATACATTACAATAAATAGGTTAATGTTAACGCATACATTACAATAATAGGTCCATTAAGGCCAAATAATGTTAATTATATTATTATTACATTATTTTTATCTCCTACCCACTTAAATTTTTCATATATTTATATGATTTTAACAAGGGATTTATTTTATTATCTTTTTCTTATAGAAAGTTTTTTTTTTTTTTTGAAAGCTTTCTTATAAAAAGTTAGAAACAACTCAAACGAATCTTTCATGATGTGAATCATGTGATAGCTAACAAAATTCAAAAGGGGTAACAAAGCAAGCGGTGATTTTTACTGTACCATTACTGACCATTTCAAGTGTGCAATGTGCAACGCAACATGCCAGACGTGCCACAAACAATTTGAACAATAAAACCAATGAAGGGGCACTAGCACGTAATTTTCACCAAATTCCAGGTGCAAATCCATTTACCACTGCCATTAAATTAAGTACAAACTTTGGCTATATCTCCTACTAACAAAATTAACATATTTTAGAAATTTAACCGTTGAATGACATACTCTTTATATTCTTAATACTTGTGGGAGGAAACTTAGGGGGTGTTTGGATTTTTTATTTCCATAACTCAATTCTCATTTTCCATAACTCATAACTCAAAAATGGTGGGACCCACAGCAAAAAGGTTGTTTGGCATACAATAACTCTGTTTCCATAACTCTATTTCCATCACTTAATTCTCTGATTTTTTAATTATGAGTTATGGAAACTGAAAACACATTTTGGTTGTTTTCAGTTTCCATAACTCATAATTCAATAGCATTTTTGTAATTAAACACACATGGGGGGTCCACTGTCATAACTCAGCTGCACCTTTTTGACCAATCTACCTTCTTCTTTTTTCTTTTCTTTTCTTTTCTTTCTTTCTTCTCCTGGGTTCGGTCTCAGGTGTCTTCCTTCTTCTTATTCTTCTTTTATTTTCTTTCTTTCTTCTCCTAGGTTCGGTCTCAGTTGTCTTCCTTCTTCTTCTTCTTCTTCTTCTTCTTTTCTTTTCTTTTCTTTCTTTCTTCTCTTGGGTTCGGTCTCAGGTGTCTTCCTTCTTCTTCTTCTTTCCCCCTTTCTTCTCCGTTCGGTCTCAGGTGTCTTCCTTTTCTTTTCTTTTTTCTTTTCTTTTCTTTCTTTCTTCTCCTGGGTTTGGTCTCAGGTGTCTTCCTTCTTCTTCTTCTTCATTTTCCCCCTTTCTTCTCCGTTTAGTCTCAGGTGTCTTCCTTTTTTTCTTTTTCTTTTCTTTCTTTCTTCTCCTAGGTTCGGTCTCAGGTGTCTTCCTTCTTCTTCTTCTTCTTCTTTTTTTCTTTTCTTTCTTTCTTCTCCTGGGTTCGGTCTCAAGTGTCTTCCTTTTTTTTTCCTTTTTTTTTTCCTTTCTTCTCCTGGGTTCAGTCTCAGGTGTCTTCCTTCTTCTTCTTTTTTTCCTTTCTTCTTCTGGGGTTGGTCTCGGGTGTTCTTGCTTTTTTTTTTTTTTTTTCCCTTTCTTCTTCTGGGGTGTTCTTCCTTCTTCTTTTTTTTTCCCCCTTTCTTCTTTCACAAGGTTCAGGTGATCTGGGTTTCTTTTCTTTTTTTCCTTTCTGGTTCGGGTTTCTGGGTATTAAAAAAAAAAAAAACTGCACCGGGTGACAGGTATGAGGCCCACAAATAGTGTGAAAAATATTGAGTGATAGGAATTGAGTGATAGGAAGTGAGTGATGGTGCCAAACAACTTTGGTATTTTAAGTGATAGTGATGAGTGATAAGTGATGAGTGACGGAAATTGAGTGAGGAGTGATGAGTGATCAAAAAAAAAAAATCCAAACATGACCTTAGTCTCGAACCCCAATTTGCTTGAAGATTAGGCCTGCGCCCCGAGCCGCTAATTCCAAAAATAACAATATCTAATTGGAGTTCGAGACTAAATTTTCTCCCACAAAAAGGCGCCTTTTTGGAGTTTAAGGGGAAACCCCCACCTTCCCCTTCTGATTTAAAGCGTTGGGCTCAACCGAAGGAGTGCATAGTGCATGCGTGCGCAGTTTTTGAGACTTGCTCACATCACACACACTAAGGTACACCCTTCCTTAGGCCAAATACTTATAAGGCAAGAGTGGGAGGCGTCTCTCCCTAATGTGGGATTGAGCAAAATCTTAAGGATTATGCCTACGGCCCGTGGTGCTGATTCCGAAGAGGACAATACCTGATTAGGGTTTAAGACTAAGTTTCCTCCCATAACTAGCATGTAACCCCTTCAAACGCATAAATGCATTTAAAGTTAAATACAAATTTTATTATAAAAATATAAATAATTAGTCAAATTATTTATAAAAAAAAAAAATAGCATGTGACACATGCATATGTATTGTGGGGACAATTTTTGCTTCAAGGCCAAGGGTTAGACTGGTTGGAGTCTTAGGCAATTTTTGCTTGTCCCACATTGGAAAGAATACCTCCCTCTTTTGAAGAAGGAGAAACCAAATTTCTTGCTTAAAGAATAGTGTTGGTGAATGGATTCAGGAGGAAACACAGATCATGAGTTTTGTCAGAGAAGCTTTTGTCAAGCTTTACACCACAAGCCATCTTGAAGCTAAACTCCATTCGGGGCCCATATCTCCGTGGCAAATAGGCTTCACTGATATGGAGAGAGATGACTTGGTTGTTCCTGTTTCAGTGGAAGAAATTAAATCAGCCCTTTGGTCTATGAAGGCGTTTAAAGCGCCGGGTCCGGATGAACTGCATGCTGGGTTCTTTCAGCGTTTCTGGATGATAGTTGGAGGTTCAATTGTGGAGGAAGTCAAGAAGTGCTTTGTGACAAAGAAAATTCCTGAATCCCTTAACAACATTAATGTGCGCTCATCCCCAAAATCCAAGGCCCGAAAACCATTGGTAATTACCGCCTTATTAGTCTCTGCAATACAGTTTACAAGATTATTACAAAAGTTATAGTTGCCAGAATTAGGCCGTTGTTGAACAAGTTAGTGTCTCCTGTTCAATCAGCTTTTATGCCGGGGAGGAAAGGGGTTGACAATGCAATCATTGTGCAGGAACTTATCCACACTGTTAGTAGAAAGAAAGAAGGAGTGGGGTATTTGGTAATCAAAGTGGATCTTGAAAAGGCATACGACAAGCTCGAATGGAGTTTTATCAGAGAAACTCTCTTGAAAGCTAACTTACCTAGGGAATTGATAGAACTTATTATGAATTGTGTGTCCTCCACCACCACTTCTGTGCTTTTCAACGGGGGTATGCTTGAACCATTTAGGCCTTCTCGAGGCATTCGGCAAGGGGACCCATTGTCGCCCTATCTTTTTATTCTTTGCATAGAAGTATTGGGGCACTTAATTGAAGAAAAATGCAGGGAGAAAAAATGGACTCCTGTTAAAGCGTCTAGGAGTGGCATAGCTTTTTCCCACCTCTTCATTGCGAATGATCTTGTATTATTCGCTAAGGCAGATGGTAGAAACTGTTCTACAATTAGAGATGCGTTGGATGAATTTTGCAATAGATTTGGTCAGTTAGTTAGTGAAGCTAAATCCAGAGTGTTTTTCTCCCCTAACGTTGATAGAGATACGAGGGAATCCTTGTGTGATATTCTGGGGTTTTCTTCAACACCTAATCTTGGCAAATATCTGGGGTTTCCTATTCAACATAGAGGGTCAAATAGCCAAGACTTCAACTTTGTCCTAGAGAGGGTTAAGCAAAAACTTGCTGGTTGGAAGGCCAATCTACTCTCCTTTGCTGGCAGAACGATTCTTGTCCAAACATCTTCTTCTTCCATTCCAGCTTATGTCATGCAATGCAATGCTCTTCCGGGTAAGCTTCTGGATAACATTGATAAAGTTAATCGGGATTTTTTGTGGGGTTCTTCGGAGTCGGGAAAAAAGATGCATTGGGTGGCAGAAAATTACTCAGCCTAAAAGTGAAGGGGGTCTCGGCCTTCACACAGCTAAGGGCAGAAATCTTTCTCTTCTTGCCAAGCTTAACTGGCGATTCAATATTGAGAAGGATGCATTATGGAGTGAGGTTTTAAAAAGTAAGTATTACACTAGACAAAGATTGAATGCCACAAATCCCACTAAACTGCATTGTTCCAGAGTGTGGTCTGCAATGAGAAAAGGCGAAGATATCTTCCAGAAAGGAGTGAGTTGGGTTGCGGGTAGAGAAAGTGAGTTGAGCTTCTGGCATGATAAGTGGTGTAGTGTTGGGCCTATCAGGAGTTTGGTGCAAGGTCCTTTGTCTATTGAAGAGGAGAACCTCAGAGTAAAAGATGTAGTGTCAGCTGATGGATGGGATTGGTAAAAAATATCCATTCCTATTCCAAAAAGTATCAGCAATTTTTTAAAAGCCACTCCTGTATCTCTTGCTGCAAGAGGACAAGACAGAATAGCCTGGGGTAAGTCCATTCATGGCGGATTTGAACTCAAAAGTGCCTATAAGATTGCTATTGGAAGTGAAGTTGCTCCTTTCTCGAGTCAATGGGTGTGGAAAGCTAACATTCTTCCTCGGATACAAACATTTGCGTGGATATGT
The DNA here is from genome assembly GCF_002906115.3 of Quercus suber. Lineage (NCBI taxonomy): Eukaryota > Viridiplantae > Streptophyta > Magnoliopsida > Fagales > Fagaceae > Quercus > Quercus suber. Next base: position 364,646 of record NW_027070070.1, read on the forward strand.
CTGCATAGTAGTATTGGTGTTAAGGAGTGCCTAGCAAAGAGGGGGGTTCTGGTGGATCCCAATTGCCCTCTATGTCTCTCTGATTCTGAGTCTATAATTCATGCTCTAAGGGATTGCAGCAATGTTAGGGAGTATTGGACTTAGCTGGGTGCCGAGGAGGTAAATTCATCTTTTTTCAGTGGCAATTTGCACCAATGGATTACCACTAATGGAAATATTAATACAAAAAAATACAAAGACCATCCCCCTTGGAAAACCTCCTTCCTATTCGCTATTTGGCGCATCTGGAAGCATAGGAATAACATTGTTTTCAATTATAAAACCATCCATCCAAATTTGGGTCATGAGATCTTCCGTGAGGCAATGGAGTATGAGCACTGTGTGAAGCTTCCTAAGTTAGCTCCGGTTCAAGTGATAAAGAGGATTAGGTGGGAAAAGCCAGAGGTGGGATGGTTCAGGCTTAATTCAGACGAATCTTCTTTGGGCAATCCAGGCCTAGTTGGAAGTGGAAGACTCATTCGAAATGGGGATGGCGGCTAGGTTTGTGGTTATGCTAGGAAGATAGGAACCACAACAAGTTTTGCTGCAGAGCTTTGGGGCCTTAGAGACGGTATTTTGCAATGTTTAAACCTCCACTTACCTGCTATAGAGATCGAAATTGATGCTAAATCTATAGTTGAGCTGCTGAATAATCCAAGGGCTGTTGAAAGTGTTGTTTCTGCCGTAGTGGATGACTGCAGGTACCTTATTTCCCAGCTTCCACGGGTTCGTGTTAAGCACTATTTTAGAGAGGCTAATAGGTGTGCAGATGTTTTGGCAAGGCTGGGTTCGAATCAAGAAAATGATTTCCTTGTCTTTAGAAGTCCGCCTGTGGACATTTTGGATTTTCTTATGGCTGATGCCAATGGTCTGTACTTAAACAGAATCTGCTCTGAGCCTATTTTGGCTTTTTAGCTTCAGTAATACAATCCATTTTACCAAAAAAAAAAAAAAAAAAGAATACCTCCCTCTTTGCTTGTCCAACCGGTCTAACCCTTAGCCTTGAAGCAAAAATTGTTTCCACACGTATAGATACATTTAAAATTAAATACAATTTTTATCATAAAATATAAATAATTAGTCAAATTATTTTTTTAAGTAAACGTAATTAGTCACATATTAAAATTTTTACCTAGATTTAATACTACTTATGATCATTTTTTTTCTAATTTTTAATAAGATGTGATCTTTGTTGTGTGTTGATTTTTATTGAGTATATGTGATTTTTTTTTTTTTTAATTTTATAGTTCATTAATATCAAATTTTTAGTATTTTGCACTCATTAACTTACTTGACACAAAAATTAAAAAAATTAAGTAAATAATTATGTGTAGTCCCTATATAAATTTAGACACATGACGTAAAATTGGATTATAATTTTAAATTATAATTGAACTTTCTCTCAGTTTTACCTATTAATATAATATATATATATATATATATATATAGAGAGAGAGAGAGATTATAATTTTAAATTATAATTGAACTTTCTCTCAGTTTTACCTATTAATATAATATATATATATATATATATATATAGAGAGAGAGAGAGAGAGGTAAATGTGCATACATTACAATAATAGGTCCATTAAGGCCAAACAATGCTAATTATTATTACATTATTTTATCTCTTACCCTCTGACTTTTTTCTTATATATATAATTTAACAATGATTTAGTTTATTATATTTTTCTTATAGAAAGTTAGAAACAACTCGAACAAGACTTTCATGATGTGGATCATGTGATAGCCAACAAAATTCAAATTCAAAAGGTAACAAATGCAAGCGGTAATTTTTACAATACGATTATTGACCATTGACCATTTCGAGTGTCCAATGTGCAGCCCAACATGCCAGACGTGCCACATAATTTGGACAATAAAACCATAGAAGGGGGCACTAGCACGTAATTTCCACCGAATCCCAGGGGCAAATCCATTTACCACCACAATTAATATCTTAATCAACACTGCCAAAAACGAAAACGCAGTATACCAAGAGCCAGTGGCACCACACGTAAATTCATAAAAATAAGATTGGTTTTTGTATCATTGGAGACGTGGTTCCTCATGTGTTAAATTTATAACGAGCATGGGTGTTATTAAATATAGGTATGGGTACAAATATTTACTATGTACTATATAATTGTATTTATTTATGTTTAAGCAATTATAAGCTAGTTTAACTATTCATTTTATGCATATTTGGATATGGTGTTTGAATTTGGTGGAGTTGAACAAGTTGAAACTTAATGAAAGTAACAAACCCTTCATTGAATTTGGATCCTATTCACCTTTGTTTATAAGTTTTTCTTTTTAAGGCACTTTTAGATATGCATTAGTAATGCAGTGTTACTGTAAGTTTTTTAAAAAACCTTCTCTCCTCTCTTCGTGTGTGTTAAAAATACTTAGTATTTTCAAATTTGATTTGTCTAGTCCCAAATTTTGTAGATTTATAGATAAAGTGTGGAAGTAAATTTGTGGTTGTCATCTCATAAATAAGAATATGTCTACATGGATATTTAAATTTCATTTTCCGTATTGTTGCTAAGTTAATTATTACTTTATTAGTACTCTTATGATGAAAATCATGACTTTTTTCAATAACTAGTATTAGTGTCTGACTATACAATTTTACTTTTGTTATATTCATATTTGCCTTACCAATTGGTACTTCACCAACGACGGAACCCTAAAATTTCGATTTTTTTTTTTTTTTTTACAGAAATTTTGAAAATTTTTATCATCCTATCTAAATGTTTTCAATTAGTTTAGGGTGTGGCCGTGTGGGCATATAAAAATGTAAATTAGCCCCTCAAATTTGGGTTAATCTCCAATAAAATTAGGAAAAAAAGGCACCTCCCCAAAATAAAGCAGAAATTTTTTCTTATTATTATTAAAAGGTTCCTTTTGTTATTGCCCTTTTTTAATGCACACAGGGATCATCCTTTTTTTTTTTTTCTTTTTTCTTTTTTTATGCACACATGGGTGTTTTGAACATGTGTTTTGTAGTTTGAAAACATGTGTGGAAATATGTGTAGGTGAAAAAGTGTATAAAAATATGTGTAATGTTGTTTAAAAACTGAAAACATGTGTTGAAGTTTGTTTACCAAACAACCCCAAATGTTTCAATTGAAAACATTAGGATGTGACAACTAATTGAGCTTCAAGACTCTTTTGACTCCATTATGTTTTGATGAAAGAGAGAATCATTAAATATATTTGTAGGGTCACAATTTGTAGCCCAAGCCCAAAATATATGGGATATGAGCCCAATGAGCCAAGTACAATGAGTTTGTAGAGAGTAGGTGAAAGAGCTGGGCTTTTGGTGAATTGGACAACGGTTAATAATGATTTCAAAAGACGAACAAGCATGCAGCACATGTAAACCTCAATAAAATAATTGTCCGAGGAGATAGATTATGAATTAATCTAATAGTTTTGATAGTTAATACAATTCTTAGTGCTACAGTAATACATTTTCTCTCATTTCTCTCTCTTTTTTCTGTCCCCCTATTATGGGAGGTCTTTTACATTATATAGTTCCTTCCAGGCCATCCTGATTGTACATTTGTTAATCATCTAAGTCTTCACTCGAGTGCATGTCCCATCAGACATCTTTTTTGGCTCTTTGTGAATGGTGGTAACTGAGATTACACTGTTCAGGGGTCTTCTCCACATAAATACGGTCAGAAAAGTTGCTGCAGTGCATTTAATGCGGTGGTAGTTGCTTTTCTGTTAGATATTTCTGTGTTTTTATCACCTTTGTACGTGTTTGAGATTCATCCTGATCATCGTTGGAACTCCCTAGAAGACCACCTAAATTACCCAAATGTGTGCTTGACTGATATTCATCATATCCGAGAGGGAACTACTCCTCGGAATTTTTTAATGCACACAGGGATCATCCTTTTTTTTTTTTTTTTTTTTTTTATGCACACAGGGGTGTTGTGTACATGTGTTTTGTAGTTTGAAAACATGTGTGGAAATATGTGTAGGTGAAAAAGTGTGTAAAAATATGTGTAATGTTGTTTAAAAACTGAAAACATGTGTTGAAGTTTGTTTACCAAACAACCCCAAATGTTTCAATTGAAAACATTAGGATGTGACAACTAATTGAGTTTCAAGACTCTTTTGACTCCATTATGTTTTGATGAAAGAGAGAATCATTAAATATATTTGTAGGGTCACAATTTGTAGCCCAAGCCCAAAAGATATGAGATATGAGCCCAATGAGCCAAGTACAATAAGTTTGTAGAGAGTAGGTGAAAGAGCTGGGCTTTTGGTGAATTAGACAACGGTTTATAATGATTTCAAAAGACGAACAAGCATGCAGCACACGTAAACCTCAATAAAATAATTGTCCGAGGAGATAGATTATGAATTAATCTAATAGTTTTGATAGTTAATACAGTTCTTAGTGCTACAGTAATACATTTTCTCTCATTTCTCTCTCTTTTTTCTGTCCCCCTATTATGAGAGGTTTTTTACATTATATAGTTCCTTCCAGGCCATTCTGATCGTACATTTGTTAATCATTTAAGTCTTCACTCGAGTGCATGTCCCATCATACATCTTTTTTGACTCTCTGTGAATGGTGGTAACTGAGCTTACATTGTTCAGGGGTCTTCTCCACATAAATATGGCCAGAAAAGTTGCTACAATGCATTTAATGCGGTGGTAGTAGCTTTTCTATTAGATATTTCTGTGTTTTTATCACCTTTGTACGTGTTTGAGATTCATCCTGATCATCGTTGGAACTCCCTAGAAGACCACCTAAATTACCCAAATGTGTGCTTGACTGATATTCATCATATCCGAGAGGGAACTACTCCTCGGAATATATGCCTCCATTATTTTCTTCCGTGATTCTCAACTTTAGGGCCTCTTCCAATCATTTACTCCTCCTCAGACATATCCACATCCTCGGATAAGACCCAAGACCTAATATACAAATTTGGGTTCTTATCCCCACAATATTTATATTTAATTATTTTTTGGGACATGTTTAGAGTAAAATAGACAATTTTTATATACTCATTAAAGTTTAGAACGATTATGTTTATTATGAAATAAATTAGGAAGTTGACGAGTTCTTGTATATGTACATGTTTTGAATTTATCTAGATTGATTTATGAATAACACAGTTAGGACCTCTCAAGCCAAAATTCCTAGCTAAACCATTACCTTTACCTAAACCAACCAAATAATAAAAGGAAAAAGAATAAGAGCATTTTTCATGTCTTTTTTTTTTTTTATTTGAGAATATTTATATTTGAGTTTTGGCAAGTTCAAATTTATAAATTAATGTCTTAAAATAATATAAGAATACCATAAATGATAATGGATTTCCTTCGATACTCCTTTATATTGAACAAGATACGAAATTGACACATGATCATTTTAAGACATGTGTTGTGTCTATGTAATGTCTAGTGCACAAAAGAATTGGATACAAGTAAAACCTAGCATAATATAGTGGACTATGATTTTGTAAAATACATTGGGATACTGTAGTTTTGTGGTCCCTTTGCCTTCCACCCGACGCCGGCGGGTCGGGTTCGGGCTGGGTCAAAAACCGACCCGTGGACAGCCCTACCAAACACATATTACCCAAGATTCAAAATCGCTAATTTATTCAAGTCACTTTATCTTTTTTCTCAATAGAACAATGCTAAAATTTATCTTTTACCAATACTATAGCACAAGAAAAAAGAGCACAAATTATCTTAAAACAATATCTCCACGAAACAAGAAGCTAAAACACTGGGTAATAGCCATTGCATTAAAGCACCTCAAAATGAATAATCAATAATGATGGCCAAACTTATCGATGAGCTTGTCGGAGTCGATCTTGCCTTCGTCTTTGTCCAACACTACGCTTCTATCTCCGCTGCTTTTCTATCCATCAATCCCATGACCCACGGCGAGCTACTACCCACGGCCCACGAACCTAGGTCCACCCACAGCACCATGTCCCCATGCTGATCTGAAGCCCACACAATAAAGAGAAACATAAACTGATTAAGACTGAAAGTGTTCCCAAACATGAACAAGTTGGTAACACTTAAAACCCAAAATCTGTAGGTCTCCTTCTTCCATGGTTTCCTTGCACGATGAAAACCTAGATGATTCTGGGATTAATAAATCAAGTGGGTGCCATTGTAGCATCTATGATCTCAGGTGGGTGAGCAAGTGTGAGAGAGTGTGTGGGAGAGGAGTGTTTTATCTGATTTCTTATTTGATTTTTTGATGAAACTTGTTAGAGTAACATAAAAATTAGAGGTGGGTTACAGAGTATCAACGGAATGAAACGTGGGTGGGTAAAGTGTCAAAAATGAAACCACAAGTGGGTAAGTTAAATTTAAGGCAAATCAAAGGTGGGTAATATGTAATTATCCAAAAAAAAAAGTATAAGTACTTATGGAGTGTGGGGGGTAAGGGTCATGGTTCAAGTCATCAAAAGAAAGCTTCACACACATATTTACTTAGATTAGGTTAGAGTAGAATTCTATCTTGTATTAAAAAAAAAAAAAATTCAAGCTATTTTAATTATAAATTTTATGTTGCCAAAGGTCTTGTAATTGAATTGGCATCTCCCCATGTATAAAGTGCTTGGGGATTTAGGAGGGAAAATGTTCAAGCTGCGAAGTTAGCAGCATATTGTAATTATCTATAAAATTAAAAATTAAAAATTAAAAATTAAAAATTTTATGCATATTTGAATATTTGGATATGGTGTTTGAATATGGTCAAATAATTGAGTAAACCAAATTGAAACTTAATGAAAGTAGCGAACCCTTCATTGAATTTGGATGTTGCTGCACCTTTGTAATTTTTAATTACCAAAGTCCTAAATTTTTTAGGTTTAAAGATAAAGTGTGGAAGCAAATTTGGGATTGTCATCCCAAAAATAAGAATATGTCTACAAGGATTTTAAAATTTCATTTTGGCATTGTTACTAAATTAATGATTAGCACTCTTGCTGATGAAAAGCATGGCTTTCTTCGAAAACTTGACTAGTGTCTAAGTAGAGGTGTTCACAAAGTGGTTTAGTGCGATTTTGGTCCTTTTTTTTTTTTATTTATTTTTTTTTTATCATCATACTGCACAGTGCAATTTCGTCAAAATCATCATTGCATTGCACCTCAATTGTGCGGTCACATGTGTAGTATGGTGCAGTTCATTGCAGTGTATCACTGTGCAGTTTGGTCAATTTTGGATTGGGATGTTTTTCAAAATTTTGGACTGGATTGGTGTAGTCAAGCAAGGTTTCCTTTGTTTTGGGTAAATTTTAAAATGTTGTGCTAATTTTCTTTATTTTTGCCCAATAAGTTTTTAGGTGTGAAATGACTTATCTTTTATAATAGTATTATTAGTGTGTGTGTGCGCGCGCGTACAATGAGTGCAAATTTTTTTTTTCACCACTACTTGTGGTGTGTGTGGTTACTTGATTTTGCGAGCGATTTTGGTTGGTTTAAGTGTAATCATGCAATTTGAGCGGTTTTGTGAACACCCCTATTTCTAACTACAAAATTCACTTTTGCTATATTCATACTTGCATTACCAATTGGTCCCTTCACCTACAAAAGAAAAAAAAGGTATTTTCCTAACAATATTCTTCTCACCCCATCCCCGCCCCTTGGGGCCCCGTGAAGCCCCGCCCCACCCCGTAAAACTCTACTTTTTGTTAATTTGACCTAAAATTAGTACAATTTTTTTTAATGAAGCATATTTCATTAATAAAAATATACTTGAAATTACAACTAAATTTATCCCATCAAATTAAATCAATTTTTAGAAAAAATTGAATAATATATCCAAACGTTTAACAAGATAATTACAAAAAAAAAAAAAAAATCTTATAATATAACACATAACAAAATAAAGGTAAAGAACCACATTGGGTAGACTATAATAAACTAATATTGATATGTTTGTTTAAATAGTAAGATTTTAGGGTATAAAAAATTTACAATTATAACCCTTAGTAATGCGGACGAGGTGGGGATGGGAAGGGGCGAGGCGAGGTGAGTCTAAAAAGTCTAAATCTATCCCCATCCCGCCCCGTGGTGCGGAGTTAAAATCTTGCCCTATCTCCGCCTCATCACCTTTGTGGGGCGAGCAAAACTCACGCGGGGTGAAATAAGGAGAGGCGGGTTGAGTGGGGCAAGGCAAAATTGTCATCTCTAAGTCTGTACGACTAAATTGATAATGAATTAAAATGTTAGAGATCAAATTGACACAATTGAAAGATTGTGGGCTAAATTAAAATATAATGTAAACAATAGAGAGCATAATCTTTAAAAAAAAAAAAAAGCAAGCGGTACTTTTTCATTTTACTGTATCCCCATTACTGACCATTTGGAGTTTGCAAGCACAACGAGCAAGACATGACATAATTTCGAATTGGGGGGGCACTAGCACGTAATTTCCGCCGAAACCCAGGGGCAATCATTTTACCACTACAATTATTATCTTAATAAAAGCTGGTACCCTTCGGCAAAAAGTGAAAAGAGCCAGTGATACTGGCACTCGTAAATTCATAAATAAAAGATTGATTTTATTTTTTATTTTATTTATTTATTATCATTTCGTGTTTCATCATTTTCTATGCACGTGTTCTAATAACTAATATTTTTTTTTGATTCAATAAATTTAGGTATATATGTTTATGCAATTACAAGCTACCTCTTAAAAAAAAAAAAAACTATTGCGTATTTTTGGAGTGATAGTTACTACACAAATATAAGTATTTTTTTTTAAAGCACAAATATAAGTACTTGTATCTTATAAAAAAAAATAATTATAGATTATTTATTTGTAATTTAGCCCAAATTTAACTTACCCACTCGTGATTTTATTTTTTACACTTTACCCACTTAAGGTTACTTTTGTTAGTCTCTGTTACCCACCTCTGTTAAAAAAGAGGGGTAAATAAGTCTTTTGCACCTATTTTATGTCTCACTCCTCCCAAAACAAGAAAAAAAAATAAAAGAAAAAAAAGAATAAAATATGGTATTGGTTTCTCACAATTTACAAAAACGAAGAACATACACCTAGAAAACTAATACAAATCAAATCAAGCAATACAATCAAAGTAAAAATGGAACTACTGCAACTCCATAATAAACTGTATTGCCTCACTAGTTTTTTTACACATAGCTTTTTATTTTTCTTGTACAAATATATTGATTTGAACACCAGCATTGCACGAAATTGCAATTACTATCACTAATCCTAGTATAAACTTTAATAGAACAGAATATAACCAAATTTATAAACATTTTTTTTTTTTTTGATAAGTAAAATTTATAAACTACCATGGCAATAGCTCACAGTTTTCCTCCACACATGAATATGGGTTTGTAACATCAGTATTACCACTAAGTAAAAAGAAATGAAGTAATTCAATTCCATGAGAATGAAAACACATATCAGAATTATATTAATTGCAGTATTTACAAACAAACTTATTACATTACAATATTTAACATCTTGGCCTCATGTTCCAGAACTGAGTAAATAGTTTCTTCAAGTTCCCAAACACTAGGGCTGTCCAGACCCGTCCCCGACCTGCCGGCCTGACGAACCCGCCTGATTTTCACCTGATTTCAGCCCGAATCGATCCTTACGCCAGTCGGTGACGGGTTTTCACGCCCAAGACTAGACACTGGCGGGTCGAGTGGCGGGTTTTCTTTTCCAAAACCTGAGCCACCCGACCCGACCGATGTAATATACAAAGCCAAGAACTCCGGCAAGATCAAGCTCAGATTCGAGGAGATCCAGCGAGATCTCGACCATATTTGGTGAGATCTGGTGAGATTCGAGGAGATCCAAGTGGATTTCGGCGAGATCTGGACCATACTCGGTGAAATCCGGCGAGATTCGAGGAGATCCAAGCTGATTTCGGCAAGATCTCGACCATATTTGGTGAGATCCGGCGAGATTCGAGCTTATTTCGGCGATTTTCGGAGCAAATGTACTGAGTTTTTGAAAATTTCGGCGACTCTTTTGAAGATTCCGACGACGTTTGCAGAATCCGGCGAACTGACCGAACCGACCGAACACTACCCGAACCCGAAACCGACTCGACTGATTGACTCCGGCTGTTGGATTCGGGTCCCTTTGCCTTCCACCCGACGCCGGCGGGTCGGGTTCGGGCTGGGTCAAAAACCGACCCGTGGACAGCCCTACCAAACACATATTACCCAAGATTCAAAATCGCTAATTTATTCAAGTCACTTTATCTTTTTTCTCAATAGAACAATGCTAAAAATTTATCTTTTACCAATACTATAGCACAAGAAAAAAGAGCACAAATTATCTTAAAACAATATCTCCACGAAACAAGAAGCTAAAACACTGGGTAATAGCCATTGCATTAAAGCACCTCAAAATGAATAATCAATAATGATGGCCAAACTTATCGATGAGCTTGTCGGAGTCGATCTTGCCTTCGTCTTTGTCCAACACTACGCTTCTATCTCCGCTGCTTTTCTATCCATCAATCCCATGACCCACGGCGAGCTACTACCCACGGCCCCACGAACCTAGGTCCACCCACAGCACCATGTCCCCATGCTGATCTGAAGCCCACACAATAAAGAGAAACATAAACTGATTAAGACTGAAAGTGTTCCCAAACATGAACAAGTTGGTAACACTTAAAACCCAAAATCTGTAGGTCTCCTTCTTCCATGGTTTCCTTGCACGATGAAAACCTAGATGATTCTGGGATTAATAAATCAAGTGGGTGCCATTGTAGCATCTATGATCTCAGGTGGGTGAGCAAGTGTGAGAGAGTGTGTGGGAGAGGAGTGTTTTATCTGATTTCTTATTTGATTTTTTGATGAAACTTGTTAGAGTAACATAAAAATTAGAGGTGGGTTACAGAGTATCAACGGAATGAAACGTGGGTGGGTAAAGTGTCAAAAATGAAACCACAAGTGGGTAAGTTAAATTTAAGGCAAATCAAAGGTGGGTAATATGTAATTATCCAAAAAAAAAAGTATAAGTACTTATGGAGTGTGGGGGGTAAGGGTCATGGTTCAAGTCATCAAAAGAAAGCTTCACACACATATTTACTTAGATTAGGTTAGAGTAGAATTCTATCTTGTATTAAAAAAAAAAAAAAATTCAAGCTATTTTAATTATAAATTTTATGTTGCCAAAGGTCTTGTAATTGAATTGGCATCTCCCCATGTATAAAGTGCTTGGGGATTTAGGAGGGAAAATGTTCAAGCTGCGAAGTTAGCAGCATATTGTAATTATCTATAAAATTAAAAATTAAAAATTAAAAATTAAAAATTTTATGCATATTTGAATATTTGGATATGGTGTTTGAATATGGTCAAATAATTGAGTAAACCAAATTGAAACTTAATGAAAGTAGCGAACCCTTCATTGAATTTGGATGTTGCTGCACCTTTGTAATTTTTAATTACCAAAGTCCTAAATTTTTTAGGTTTAAAGATAAAGTGTGGAAGCAAATTTGGGATTGTCATCCCAAAAATAAGAATATGTCTACAAGGATTTTAAAATTTCATTTTGGCATTGTTACTAAATTAATGATTAGCACTCTTGCTGATGAAAAGCATGGCTTTCTTCGAAAACTTGACTAGTGTCTAAGTAGAGGTGTTCACAAAGTGGTTTAGTGCGATTTTGGTCCTTTTTTTTTTTTTATTTATTTTTTTTTTATCATCATACTGCACAGTGCAATTTCGTCAAAATCATCATTGCATTGCACCTCAATTGTGCGGTCACATGTGTAGTATGGTGCAGTTCATTGCAGTGTATCACTGTGCAGTTTGGTCAATTTTGGATTGGGATGTTTTTCAAAATTTTGGACTGGATTGGTGTAGTCAAGCAAGGGTTTCCTTTGTTTTGGGTAAATTTTAAAATGTTGTGCTAATTTTCTTTATTTTTGCCCAATAAGTTTTTAGGTGTGAAATGACTTATCTTTTATAATAGTATTATTAGTGTGTGTGTGCGCGCGCGTACAATGAGTGCAAATTTTTTTTTTCACCACTACTTGTGGTGTGTGTGGTTACTTGATTTTGCGAGCGATTTTGGTTGGTTTAAGTGTAATCATGCAATTTGAGCGGTTTTGTGAACACCCCTATTTCTAACTACAAAATTCACTTTTGCTATATTCATACTTGCATTACCAATTGGTCCCTTCACCTACAAAAGAAAAAAAAAGGTATTTTCCTAACAATATTCTTTTATTTGGGAATATTTGTATTTGAGTTTTGGCAAGTTCAAATTTAGAAGTAGAGGTGTTAAAATAATATAAGAATACCATAAGTGACTATGGATTTCCTCCAGTACTTTGTTGTGTTGGACAAAATGCAAGATTGACACGTGATCATTCTAAGACACATATGATGTATGTGTCATGTCCAGTTCACAAAAGCATCGGACGTAAGCAGATGCCACCATAATATTGTGGAATGTAGTTTTGTATAATACTGTGGGCTACCGTAGTTTTGTAATACTACTGTAATTTTAAAATTACCATATATATATACACACACACACATATACACATGACATTTTAACACACACATTATGATGAATAGTCAATTTTAATTTTATTATATTCTTTTTATTTTCCACTCTTTTTTGGCTAATCTACAATATATATAAGATGATTTTCCTTTTTTAATTGGACTTTTATATAGTTCAAAAATATCATCATTAATAAAGGGTAACCTCATTTAGAAATACGATTATAAATGTCAAATAACAAATTTTATTTTAAATTCAAAAGGAGAACTCCTAAAATTTAGAATTTTTTTCCCTTCAAGTTCACTAAAAAAAAAATACTACTTGTCTTTAAAGTTTATCATTTTTATTTATTTGAAAAATAAAAAATATTTTTCCAAATTATAATAGATACTATACAAATTAATAACTTTTATCAAAAATAAAAATAGAAGAGTTCCTATATACGCAAAATGTGTGTGTTTAGAGGCTAACACACCCAAAAAAAAAAAAAAAAAAAACTTTGATAAAGTGTGAATCACTTGAGCAAAACAAAATGCCTAAAAAAAAACAACCAGGGGCACTAGCACGTAATTTCCACCAAAACCCAGTGGCTATCTTTCTTTTTTCAATAGAAAGAGGAGAAGACTAAAAGCCAGTGTCATGACAAGTAAATTCATAAAACCCGAAGGGCAAAATTTAAAGGAAAATTCCACCAAAATATCTGAATACCAGTTTTGTCCTCAAAAGGAGTAGACGGTTCCGCTTCCCCGCTTCTATAAATACCATACCCCACCCCCTTTCCTAATCCCACGCCATTCTCATTTCGCTCTGCATTTTTCTCTGTCCTAGGGTTAGGGTTTCCACAGTCTCTCTCTCTCTCTCTCTAAAAGTCTCTCTCTTTTCACTCTCCGAGACTCAATGGCGCAACAGGAAGTCACCAATGGAAGTTCCGAGAAGAAGACCGGTGGTGGAAACGACATCATGGAGGTGATTGAGGTGAAGTTCACGGCGTTGAAGCCGCAGCTGGTGGTGGAGGCTCCGAAAGCAAACGAAGCCATTCTGTTCTACAAGGCTGCTTTCGGCGCTGAAGAGCTTGGCCGTACCTTGCACCCTAAGCGTAAGGCTGACCAAGAGCTCCCTCTCATTCTCTCTGCTCAGCTCAGCCTCGCTGGCTCTACGATTCTCGTCTCTGACCTAGCTGATCCTTCTGAGACTCCGTAAGCCTTTCTCTCTCTCCGTAAATACTTGTTTATACGTGTTGTTTTCGGTTTTCTTTTAGATCTATAGGAGATAGTTGTGATACTGGCTGTTCTTGCGTTTCGAAGAGGTTTTCTGCTGTTATTGTAGTGGTTTTGCATGTTTCGTCTGGTTTTGATATTTTACTCGTTTTACTTGTATTTTTCATAGCAACGATTTGGAACTGTTAGATCTTCCTCTTGAACACTGGTTTGTTTCATAAATACTAGTTTTCCTTTCTGATTTTGCTTGACTTCGTCTGGTTTTGATTTTTACTTGTTTTTCTTTTCATTTTCAGTGTTATGTAAGGCTTAGGAACTCTTAGATCTTCATCTTTAGCACTGGTTTTGTTTCATAAATGCTTGTTTTTATTTCGCTGCTTTAGTCAAATCTGTAATCTACTGATGCTTTTGTTTTTTCCTTTGTAGTTCAGGCTTCTATTATTAAATAATTTATTATTTCTAAATATCTGACCGTACCTGCTTTAGGTTTTTTCCCCCTTATCTTTCGTTCAGTCTTCAATTATTAATTTATAATTTCCAAGTCTCTGGCCGTACACATTTCTTTTTGTTCGCTAGCTATGCCTTGCCTGTTTCGAAATCTGTTATTTCAGGCTCTGTTTGGTTGTTTATTTGGACTTATTGTAGCCTTATATATTAACAAAGATAATTCAATTATCTTCTTATTTTAGTTTAATTTTTAGACGTGGTTTTTTTTCGTCATTATATTATTATCTCTAAATATCTGCTCGTACATATTTCTATTTGTACGGTATGCTTTTTCTTTTTCCAAATTTGTTATATCTGCTTCTGTTTGCTTCTGGTTTTGGACGTATTGAAGCTTTGTTTATCAGCAAAGATTATTAAAATCTTTTATTATTATTTAAGATTTTAGATATTTGTATGAATGAGTTTGAACGTGTTTGACCAGGGCCAAGACTGAGGGAACCGGACTCGTTTTCTACTTGGAGACTGATGACGTGGCGAGTGCTATCAACAAGGCGGTGGGCGCTGGAGCTGTTGTTGTGAGCGAGATCGCCGAGGGTGAGGGCGCGGGCTGTGGACTATCGCGCGTTGGCAAGGTGAAGGACCCTTACGGCGTCGTTTGGGCTATCGGCTCTCCCGCCGCGAAGGCTGCTGTCGTGGAAGCTTGATGACCCTTGGATCTTATCATTTCTCTGTCAAGCAACTGTTCATCTTTTGTGGGACCCGCGCATCAAAAAAAAGTCTCTAGCGGTTAGGATTTAGGTGGTGATAGGTTTTAGGCCTAGAATTTGATAATTCTGTCATTTTGAAAAAAAAAAAAAAAAGGAAAAAAAGAAAACTCTTTTGGAATAGGATGTTTAATGGACAGCTGGCAGTTCCTTGACTTTTAAATGCTACTAGTACTATGGCTATGAGGCTCTATTTACTTTTTCTGGTTCACATTAACGGCATTTTTATGTCTTTTTAAATACCTCTCTGCCCAATATCTCTCCTCTCTATTTAATTATTGTTTATATTCTGTGTCTTTGAATTGGAATTTGGTTTCTTCTCCAAAAAAAAAAAAAAAAAAGAATTGGAATTTGGTAAGTCAAAACGTCTAGGTTGCCCTTTGTTTGGTTGGGAACAGCCTGATAAAAGTGAAGGGTAATCGTGACTTTTTGTTCATCGTGGATAATGGATATATGATATGGATGTTGTCTGTCTGTAACCTTGTTATAGGCTAATTTCTTTAGTTAATACACGGAAAATATTTAATAGTACATTATTGAATAATGAATGGGGGGTTGATTTTGGGTAGTGGGACCGTTTGTGGGGGGATATTCATAAAATACGAGTAGGGGTAGAGGTAGGAGAAACGAGAAAGATGCAGGAAGGGGGGGGGGGGGGGGGGATTTCTTCTCAAAAAAAAAAAAAAAAAAAAAAAAAGAATTGGAATTTGGTAAGTCAAAACGTCTAGGTTGCCCTTTGTTTGGTTGGGAACAGCCTGATAAAAGTGAAGGGTAATCGTGACTTTTTGTTCATCGTGGATAATGGATATATGATATGGATGTTGTCTGTCTGTAACCTTGTTATAGGCTAATTTCTTTAGTTAATACCCGGCAAATACTTAATAGTACATTATTGAATAATGAATGGGACATTTTGGGTAGTGGGACCGTTTGTGGGGGGATATTCATAAAATACGAGTAGGGGTAAAGGTAGGGAGAAACGAGAAAGATGCAGTAAGGGGGGGAGACTTGACTTCGACGCTCTAGGTACGGCAGCCAATAAGGGGTGGACACGCGTGGGGATACAGGCACGAATCGGTTTCAAGTTAAGTGTCTTTTGAGGATACGAAAAATCTGTATGTATGGGCGTCGTAGTTGGGGCAGAGGTCGCTTTTTAAGTGTGGTCCCAATTGTGGAAGAGGGTTTTGGGGAGATGGGAATCTCGTGAATCGTCGCTCGTGTGAGTAAGAGTGATACAGATACAAGAATTGAGTCAGTTGGTTGTTGTTGGTGTCTTTATTATTAAGTTTTACAATAACTGTTCGAGACCAAAAAAATATTATTTTCATAAGAGCTAGTGGCTTTGAGAAGTGGTAGCAGAAGTAATGTTAATTCAATCAGCAAATACCTCAAAAGTAGGATTGTGAAGACAAGTTGGTCTAAGCTTTGCACAAAATTTAGCAATGAGATTTATCTTTTGAATATTCGAGGTGTCTTTTTATCAATGGGTTGTTTTATTTGGTGTGACCTCTTTGGTCTTCTACTAATAATGCCAGTGGAGTTGTCTTTTTCCCACATATTATTATTATTATTATTATTATTATTATCAATAGCGGGGAGTGGTGCAATTGTGTCAGTTTGCAGGCTTATGAAGCTTCTCTTGCTTCTCCATATTGTACGTCAAGTTGCAACTTCTTGGAATTAAACTTTTGTGTCAAAGAAAAAGTTTAGCTCCAATTCATTACTAAGTATATAGTTTCTGGTGTTTTATTCTCTTCTTTGATTCTCTTTCTGATTTAATAAAAAATATTGTGCTTCCTAAATTTGTTTACTAAATTTGATTCTCTTTTATAGTTGTATTCTGGTTAAATAATGTATTATAAATTCGGTTTAAAACACTAAATATTATTATTTTTGTGTTTATTTTGATAAATATTACTATTTACTCGAAAAAAGAAAAAAAAAAAAGGTGCATGTGCATGTCAAGTTAAGTTGTTTCAAACTTTTTTCTGGATAGACACTGCTTGTGTTTTAAAATCCAACTGCATTTATGTTTTTGTCAACTGACATTTGAGTGACTGCTAGTGTTTTCAAATATCATTTTGTTCCAATATATTGTCTCTTGTTTGGTATAATTTCAGAAGAAAAGGATGGAAGAAGTGGTCCATAGAATAGAATTATGTTCTATAATAAGTCCACCCCGGCGATAACAAGCTCTCTACATATATCTATATATTCGTTCTTCATTAATCTTCTGGTTGGAGTCCCAAGCATATATTATTGGTGTGAAAATTATATATAATAATAGTGCTTTCTTTGAGGGAGCTAAGCACTGTAGCACGTAGCAGAAGATTAACAAGTTGACATTTTGTTTTTATTTTTAAAATGGTAAAGAATCTGACCTAAGTCCTTAACTACTTCACCCATATGAACTATCTTTATGTTTGGATAAGATTGAAGCATGTGTCAAAGAAAAATTGTGGTCTTAAAAAATTGGATTTCTTGGTTCTAAACTTTCACCGGTCGAGAAGAATAATATTTAGGGCATTCCTTCAATTGCGCTGAAATAAAAATTGAGCAAACGAAACACGGAAAAAAAAAACATTATTCAGGCACACACTCTCACACAAAAGAGAAAAGTAGAATATTTGGCTGAGTTCTTTTCAGTTGTGTGGAAAAACTCCTTAAGAGTGTACACGAAATTTGGGTTGAAAAAAAAAAAAAAAAAACTTGTGGTTTGCTAATCTCTTGTCATGAAAATCCTCTCAATAAAAATCTTATTTCCTATTCTGAATGTTTCACATTATGGTTCACTAATCAGAACTTAGCACAACCCCCCTCCCCACCCCACCATTTTCGTTCTCTTGTAAAAATAAAAATTCAAAATTCAAAATTTAAAAAGACATTGGCTCTTGTGATTTTTTAAAATGAATTTTGAAGGAAAACTTGAAGGTCAAGTGGTAAAACTCAAGCTTGCACACATCAAGGCTTGTTAGTAATGCTCAACAATTCCAAGTCTCCATCCATCATCAAGTGAAGTCACTACTACCAATTTTAAACTGTTTCAATGGCTCCCTAAATTAATTATGTGCAAGGAATTTTTCTCTTGATTAATGAGAAGTGAGCTTGTCACTAAAAATACTCGTTCATACGTAGCTAAGGTAGCTTTATGATTCTTGGTGTTAGAGGCATAGTAAAAAAAATTTGGTTGGAGGACCGTGGTAATATTATCATATTGATTTGCAATTCAAGAAAAATACAAAGTATGACATATATACATACATACATGTCTTCTTGCATTAGTTTTAGAAAAAAACATTAAATCTAACCAAAATTAGATTACATTTACAATAAATAATGTTCATAAAAATTAAATATAACAAAGTTACTATAAACAACCATAAAATAAATAGCATTTAAATTCAGCCAAATTAGACTACTATGGTAAAAAATAAATTCAAAATCAATTTCATTTCTACTAATAGTCTAATACTGTACCCTCAGTCTCTCTACTCTCTAATAATAATTCCCACACTAGTACAACATAGGTCCTTGAATAGCAATGGGATATGGTCTCACTCAAGAAAAAAAAAATGTAGGATATGGCTGACATGTTTTAGAGGAGGGAAGGAAAAGTCAAAAGATGAAAAGTAGGGATTTGGGGTGGGGAATTTCTATGGCTTACGTATTAGAGGAGGGGCCAAGCTTTTATCATAGGGAGGCTAGCTCTTTTTTTATAACTAAGAGGCTAGCTCTTAAGTGAGAAGGTGTGAAACCTATTTCTACCTACTATTATAGAGGTTTTAAAAATTTTCGGATGGCCCCTCCTCCCCCCCCCCACCCCCAAACAAAATTTTTGGTGTCCTCATAACAACCTAAAAAAAGACATTAGCATGTCTAGTCACAATTGAAATTTCTTATAGTTGTTTATAAAGCTTACATCAACCAAGTGTATGCTTGATGTGAGACTTCAAAATTCAAATACACCCACACAACACACACTTAATCAATTTAAGGCATCATATTTGTAATGGTAATTTAGTTGTATTTTCCATTTTCTTTTTCTTTAAAGGTAAATATTGTTGTAATAGTGGTTTTGGCCATCTTACCTAATATGACCTACAAGAGTTAATTTATGAGGGGTGAGACTTGGCATTGACCACCAAAGGTGTTAGATGAAGCGGTGATGTGTTGGTTTCGATTGATTTGGTCGGTTGGGTTAGGTGGTCGGGTTGCTTAGTGTGTGTTTGAGATGCACGTTTTGCATTTCTCCAGTTTATTTATTTATTTATTTATTACCTTTCAGTGTTCCCAGACGAAATGTTTGACTTTTCCCGTGAACAGTGCACCGTGTGTACTGTTCACGGACCCACAAATTTCACTTTTTAACAACTTTTTCATTAAAAATGGATTTCATGATACTATTCATACATTTAAAAATTATTTAGCTCCAGTGTTTTTCAGTTTTCAATTTTCAACTATATCCAAACAGACCCTTAGACAACCCTAGTTAAAGATATGGTCCTAGGGTAAAACTTCATGTCACTTTACTAGATGGTTAGTGACTTGATTGTTTCTTAATCATAAAGTCCACCTTTTTTTTTTTTTTTTTTAACATAAAAATTTAGAACATTAAGGCACCGGAAATTGCTAACTTTGTTGTTACTCGTATTTCTGCCACTAGTATCATTTAAGAATAAAACCTAGGAATTTATGCTATGAATATAATTAGTAATATTTGGCATTAGTGAAAATAACATGACTAAAGTTGCTCACGTCTTTTTGCTAATTTAAGCTTATAAAAGTTACATTTTGTTTTAATTTTGTTATAACCATATAAAATGAGAGCAATTTAGACATTAAAAAACGATAGCAAAGGGACTACTCTAGGATTAGTTGTTACACACACATATTAAAAATCAAATTATGTCCCCAAAATTTTCAATAATTTAAAAATTACCCTTCAATTTAGTTAATATTTTCAAAAATATATGGATGCCCCCAATTTTATGTTTATCATTACTTTAACCTCCTCCCTCTTAAAATTCTAGTTTCATTGATGCATACCACGATGTTAAAATTATTTTTGTAAGGTTGAATTTAATCAACCATCTTGTTGGCTTTATTCCATGCCAAATTTGCTTGTATTTTAGCAATTAGTAACCCCGTATTTAGGTGGGAATCATGTAAGGGTAGTGAGTGAGAGAGTGTGAAGAAATGTTCAAAATTGTGCAAGGATGCAGAGATTTGCGACTGAGACTTGCGGGTGACTTGGGATTGGCAAACTGCCAACTGCAACACATGAGTGAAGCGTGTGAGAAGATGAATAGTCGCGCCAGCTGGAGCACTATAGGACAAAAAGTCCAACCTGGCCATTCTGTTATCTCGCGGCTTGAACTCGTGACTCAGTCAAGTCGCGAGGCCCAATAGTCAGACCACCTTGTTTGGGAAAAATTGACTCTTCGTGTTCCTTTCTCACCCAAGTATAAATGCCCTTTATACCCACAAAATGTAGAGAGCTTCCAGACAAAATTTTGAGAGAGAAACCCTAAAGAAAAACAAGATTGATTCATCCACAATCTTTACATAGAGACTCTTCAAATTCCTCTACTCTCACCCTCTCCATTGTTACATCCTTGAGAGGTTCTTATCCAAATCCTTTTCTCACCATATACCCATATCTGTGAGAAGGCTATTTGGTGCTTTGGGAAGCAGTTAAGAAGGGACCAATGACTAATGATTGATGTTATGGTCTACAGCGGAATCCGGTAAGCTAAAGAAGAAATAAGTTCAGCGTAACTTCGTTGGAGCAAGAAGCTTGGAGGGCTTAGATACATTGGGTAGATTAGGTTTGGAGGGTCTTCTGCTGTTCATGTATCCCAACTACATTCTTAATAGATTATTTACCGCTTGGAGGGCGGTAGAGAGGTTTTACGTCGAGAGCTTCGGTTTCCACTTCAATAACACATTGTTGTGTTGTCCTTGTATTTGCATCTCTTTTTCCTTCATTTTTGCCTTTTAATTTTTGCTGTGGATGTGTTTTTAATTGGTTTAGATTGTTTATCAATTCTGTTATTAGCTTATGTTCGTGTTTCGCACATTTATTATTTGATAATAAGCTTGAATTGGTAATTTGTAATTGGGAGTTTAAACGTTCATAGTGTTTTCAACGCTATTTGAACATTCAATTTCTCTTTAGCCTCTTTCGTTACAATTTAAAGAAAAGTCAAGAAATCCATTCTCAATAAGATTAGTGCTTTTTTGTCCACTTCAAATGTTTAACAAATCACTGTATAAAAGTCCCTTGTCATATTAGCAAGATTTTAGTATCTTATTCTTAGAAAGAGGGCTACTCTAGTAATAGTGATATAGATATGTTATACCTTAAAAATACACAAGTTTAACCAACTTTACCGTTTTCTTATAATCATAAGGCTATTTTTAAATAACAAATTTTAGTTACAAAATTGGTTGTAGCCTAAGGTTACAATCTTACTCAATATCTTTTTATTGGAGTTGAATTTTAAGAATTTCACCATTGGATTACATCTTCTTCTTATATCCTCGATACTTGCAAAATTTCTAGAAAATTAAAGACCAATAACTATGTCATCAATAAATTGTTTAAATTGCTAGTTTTTGTAGTTTAAAATTATGTATAAAATATAAGCTTATAGATCATATAGTATATAATATCTAATTAACACAAAATTTGACATGTGTATTAAGAGTGTGAAGAATGTGCAATTCAATGGTTAGATTTTCAAAATATGTAGTAATATTTATTTTTATTGAGTAAAGTTGCAGTCTAAGGCTATAATCAATTTTGTAGCTAAACTTTGTCATTTTTAAAAAATAAATAAATTATAAAGGTCACTTGAATAGTTGACTTTAATGTTAATTGTAGTTCTTTCTACTGCTAGAAAGATTTAAGAATATGCACAACAATTTATGCTATAAATATAATTAATAGTCTTTGGCCTTTTCATTACATTCTAAAGATAGAGTTGACCAATTTTTATAATCATAAAGGCCACTTTATTTTTTTGTTGAGAAAAATCATAAAGCCCACTTTAATAGCTTACTTTAATGTCGTACTCCATCCGTCCTAATTTGTTTGTTTTATTTGAAAAGTCAAATTTTTTAAGGGAATATTATTTATTATCTTGTCTACCTTATAAAAATGCATAAGTTTACAAAACTACCCTTAAATAAATTTATCAGTTATTCAGCAAAAAAATAAAAAATAAAAAATTTATAAGTTTCTTTTTTTAAAAGTTTTTCTTAATGAAGCAACTAAAAAGGTGTCCCAATTAGATTGATTTTTTAAATATTTGTTAGTTTTCTTTTCAAATAGTTTTGAAAATAAAGTAAGGGTATAATAGGAATATTAGTGAATTAATGATTTTTATTTTTAAAAATAGGACAATATTTTGGGACATTCCAAAATGGAATAGGGGACAAACAAACTAGGACGGAGGGAGTATGTTTTTTACCACTATAATGATTTAAGAATAGGAGTATTTTTTTTTTTAATAGGGAAATTTAAAAACAAAAGTAGCGAACAAGAGTAATACTACTTCCAAATTATTTTCACAACAAATCATAAGTGTCAAATTGTTATTAGTGGATAAAAATGTGTTGTCAATAATGGTCTCATATTAGAACCAATAACTTACTATATAGAATTTGTTGTGAAAATATTGTGGACTAATTTATGCGATAAATATCATTAACAGTCTTTTGTTGGCATTAGTGAAAAAAAAAATGGCTAGAATTGTTCATCTCTTTTTGGTCTTCATTCTCTTAGTTCTTCTTATAAACATGAGTGAGTTGATTTACACATTCGTGATGTTCTCACAATTAGCTTATTGTATTGTATGATTTTTAATCCATCCTTTGTTAATGTGAAGATATATTAATTGTTGTCAATCAATTTTACACTTTAAGGCGTTTGCTAATTTATATTTTGTAACTAATCTATATTATAGTTACTGTTCAATGTATACGAATATCCCTTTCATTTTATGTGATTTTGCAACATACAGAGGTAGCATTGGCGATTGGACTTGATAAAAAAGTTTGTACAAAGCAAAGCAGAACATGGCATGGCGCTTGTAGGAGCACTGCAAATTGTTTCATCGCATGTGTTCATCGTGAGCATGCAGAAGCTGAAGGATGTTGGGGGCTCATTCATCAGAAATGCTTCTGCCTTTTCAAATGTTGAACACTGTAAGGGGGTGGGCCTGACTTGGGGTATTAGGCAAGCTCCTGCCGCACTAGGCTTGGGTAGTTTTTGGGTGAGGAGTTGGGACTGGCCCAATTGGAGCACACCTTGGCCCGTCTTATGCACAATCTTTGCCACGTCTGCCAAAGTCTATTTAATAGCTCACAGCAGACATAGTTATTGTTGACAAGTTATGGCAGGCAGACATAAAATAAAAAACGTAAAGAAAAATGCATTCACTGTTTCTTCCGCAACGAACAAGATAAATGATTTAGAGGCCTTGCTTTTAAATAAAAATTCTTAAACAAAATATTAGAGTAAAATTAGTGGAGTAAAATAACGAGTTTGCCATATTTAGTATTGCCGCAGGATTCCAACCACGAAAGGGAAAACTACTCCCTCAACGCAAGTAATTTCACTTGGTGAAATTAATTGCTTTGAGAGAACAGCCCCAAATGGTATATGCCCAAGTATAGATTTTGTATTGCCTTTTGAGGACAAGGCTATTGAGGGAGAGAGGGGGGGGTTAATCCATTTAGGTGCATACCTGCCATAAGCGCTCTGTTTTTTCTTTCTTAGAATTCCCTTCTCTCTGTTTTCTTTCTTCCGATTCTTTTTCTCTCTGTTTTCTCTCTTTCAATTCTTTTCACCCTGTTTCTTTGATCCCCCCTCGTTGCCCCTTTTGCACACAGCCACGGGTCCCTTATATAGGGCCTGTCGTGGCCGATTTTATTGTTCTAGCCTTTCTATGGCCCTATTCTGCTATCGTAGCCTTTTGCCATCCACTTACCGAGTCAAATGGTTCTGATCCACCGTTGACCCGTGGCTTTCAGACAACGAAGCTTCCTTTTCTACTTCGTTCGTGTGTCCTCTCTCTCTCAGTCTCTCATGGCATGCACCCAGCGGTCCTTACCCACCCTTGCCTTTTTTGGGTGGCATGTCATCCCAGCAGGACTGTGCCCACCGAAAGAGTCTGGGCAAGAAACGCAAAATGGGTCCCTGCTCCTCTCCCCACCGCCAGACCATGCCCTCACCCATGACGTCACCCTTTCCCATAGTGGCTGGGTATAGGCTGATGATGCCTGGGTCGTTCGCATGCATTACCTTATTGGTGTTTCATTCATTTGCCGAGGTCTGAAAATGGGTGCGCATATCCTGCCGTGCGCTTTTTGGCATTTTCTGATGTGAATTGTTTTCCCGGTAGGACAACGCCCATGTGTTGTCTCTTTCTTTGGAGGGTTGAGCTTTGTAGTGGGCTTCCCTTTAGTTTGGGCATTTTGCTTTGTGACTTTGCACCTTCTGCTGTGCCAGGTTTGCTATTCCTGCTGCTCAACTTAATCCCGCTGGGCCCTTTCAAACCTGCCATGTATTTTCCTTCTCAGTAGCCCAGTATGCTTGCTGGGCTTCTTTTTCATTTCTTGTGGGCTCCAATGTCCCTTTTTTTTCTTATGGGCTTCCCTGGCCCGTTGATTTTGTTTCACACATGGATTTTTGCTAACTCACTTCGGGCTTTCTTGGCCCAATTTTCTCTATAAACTTTATTCCTTTGCGCTTATGGGTTCCCCATTTGCCTGTTACTCTTTTTTTTTCTTATTACAGTGGGCCTGCTGTGGCCCATTCTTCCTTTTCCCTTATCTTTTTCACGAATTTGTTTCTTTTCTCTTTCCGGGCCTATTCAAGCCCATTTGCTTATTCTGAACCCATCTCATGGACCCTTAAACCATTCATATGCCTTCTTTTTTTTTTTCTTTTTGCTTTTTCTTTCAGTTTGTCCGCAACTCTGGGCCTTGGGCTTGCTGGGCTTCATAAAAAAATGAGCCTCAACAAACACAAACCATTTGGACTTCTAGCAAAAATGTGTCATGTGAACCTAATTCTGTTTTTTCTTTGTAATACATACATGTTCTATAGATAAATAAACATGTTTGCAAGGTACATTAATTAGAATTTCATCCACAAATGATTGATAAATTTGAAGGGTATGAGAGTGCTTTTTTTCTTAGCACACAGGCCCAAGTAGAGACAAGGATCTCGGGCCCAAATACTTGTTGTTTTGGTAGACTGGGCTTGATTCACTGCAGCTAAATGGGGTTGATTACGAACCAAGTTGTGCGCAAGTCATATAAAGCTCCTCAAGATGAAAAATGCAATTTCTCTTAGTACCCTGGGGCGTACTGTCGTGGGATCCTGGGCATACTGTCGTGGGATCCCGGGCCGTACTAGGCCTGTAATAACCCAGAAGCTCTGGTTTTCTGAACTATATGGTCTTTTTCCATGTTTTATGCTGTCAATTTTTCCAAGTGAGCAGAATCAATTCCTGCTGGGTTAAAGGTTTTCCCAGCCACTTCCCTTTATAGTTCTTCATTCTGGGTTCCCCGGGGTACCAGCCTTTTGTTCATGAATTGTTACTCTCCAAGCTTTCTGATTCTTTGCTGTACCACTGGGTGCTTGAGAGGGACATATCTGTTCTTCATTTCTTGTATTTCGTGGTACTCATTCTGAGCTGTCTCAATCCCACTTTAACTGCGCACGTCCCGAGGATCCCAAGCCTCTGGGGATCCCGGCCCAGTTCTTTCACTGGATTTTGCTGGATTTTTAATGGTCTTTTTTGCTGGAAATCTGAACATGCATAGGGCCTTAATGTCGATTCTCCTTGCTGCATGAATTGGGCCTTCTTTTGTCAAAGCCCATGGTCTTTCTTTTCATAGAACAAGCTTTCCTGTGAAATTTTGGCCTTCAACAAAGGGTCTCATTTTTTCAAGGAAACTATATAAGCATGTTATTGTCAATATTGTTACCAAACTGGTTTTTTTTTTTTTTTTTTGGTCAACCGTTGAACATATTATGTGATCGTTAAAGAGGCTCAAAAAATTACTGTATAAGAGTCTCTTGTCATACCAGCACGATTTGAATATCTTACTCTTAGTCCATGCATCTTCATGTTTTACATGAAAGATATGGCTCTTTTTCACCCAAAAAAAAAAAGAGGGTCCTAGCTCCTAGGGTTATTCCTAATGTCTATTCACTAGAAGGTTAGTTCACTTGACTGTTTCTTAATCATAAATGCCACTTTTTCTTTTTTAATTATAAAAAAATTATAATATAAAGGCAATACGTTGATTTACACATTTGTGGTGTTCTCAAAATTAGCTTATTGTATTGTATGGTTTTAAATCCATCCATTTTGAATGTGAAGATATATATTCTTGTCAAGCAATTTTACGCTTTAAAACGTTTATGAGTAGAGTTTTATACTTACTGTTTAATGCAAACTAATATCCCTTTTGTTTTATGAGAGTCTGTAACATACAATGATAGCATTGGTTTTTGGACATGATGAAAAAGTTTGTCCAGTGCCAAGCAAAACATGGCATGGCGCTTGCAGAAATTTTGATACTAATTGTTACAAGAAATGTGTGGTACATTAGCATGCATAATATGGTGGAGGATGCTCTGGGTACTACTGCTTTTTCCCATGTTGAAATACAAACCATTGGGACTTACTATTACTAAGATATGCCATGGAAACCTAACGTTCTCCATGTGTATACTTTCGGATGATTTTTCTTTCTTTCTTTCTTTGGGTAATGCATATTCTGTGACAAATATATAGGTTCTTGTTTCTTAAAGGGAAATATATAATCATGTTAGCTGAGGAAAAGGAATAGCAAATTGGCCAAAATACTGTTTAATGTAAACTATTTCCTTTTGGTTTTATAAGATTCTGCAATATTAATGCAACAGAGATAGAATTGGTTTTTGGACGTTTAGTAAAATTTGAATTTTGAAGCAATACATGTCTACTAAATACTGTTTAACGTAAGTTGTAAACTAAATCCTTTGGTTAAATGTGGACATTAGTGTATTCCTAAACTTATCGTAAAAAAAAAAAAAATATATATATATATATATATATTTTTCAAAATCTTAGAATGCACATACCCACGTTTAAGGGGAATCCATCCCCTTGAAACGAGAACCAAACCCTCAAAATGAGAATTATGCGTCTACTTAAGAATTTGAAAAATCTTGATAATTCGGATACTACTTCGATCCAATAGATTTTTTTATACCATGAAAATGATTCTCTTTATTTAAAATTGACGATTTTGATTCAATTAAATATTGTAAATTTAAAGATGTTTTGAATGAAATGAGCCTCCATGTATGTAAAAGGATCATTCTTATTTGAACTATTTTTCAAATAGATAAATATTAGTGAATGGTAGGTAAGGTTCTAACAATAAGCATAGTGCCTCGTAAATGATGTTATTACTACTAGGTTATTGCTTGAAATTTCATTTAAAATTGTTTCATTATTTTGATTAGATCTTGTAAATATAAATTATATCTAATACTATCCATTTAAAATTTTAAATAAATTCTTCTTAAAAAAAAAAAAAAAATTAAATAATGTGACAGTAGTAATTTTTTTTTTTTTTTACAGTAAGAAAGTGATATCCCTAGCTAATGACTAAACTATTTTACTGCCTATGAAACAACTTATGTAGCGTTCGGTTAGAGGGAAAAATATGTTGTTATGAGGGATTTTGGTTAGAGGGAAAAGGGAGAAGATTTTTGTGAGAGTTTGGAGAGGGATTGTCACCGGCTGTGGCAGCTTCGGTAACCAAATGTGGGAGTGCCGGAGAGGGTTTTAGGGACTCGGGTTCGGCGCCGGGAGAAGAAGTTGCCGAAATGGTGGCCGGTTTCTGTGCCATCTGGTTGATTCAAGGTCAGTGCTTAGTGCTATGATTGGCATGCATTTTTAGAATTGTTTAAACTGCTTATTTGTTTGTGCTGAGTAATGTTGTGCTACAAACATGAGTTTTGCCCAGTAATGTGCTGCTATCAAAAAAGAAAAAAAAAATCAACATGAATTTTGACTACCATTTGATCTCTAAGAAACAACTAAGTACTCATATTAGAGTGAAGATTGCACCTTGTTGAACTCAATCCATTGGGATTTTTTAAACAAGGACCATGGCACTGTTTATTTATTTTTTCTCTTCATGACAAGTATTGGGTTATAGCCACCATTGTGATTGTGACCGTTTCTTGACGAAGTTTGAATGTGGCCTTCCTGCTTTGTTGAGGGCTTAGCACCCGTTGCTTGCAAAGTGATTCTTATTTGACTAGGTTGGGAAGGGAAAGAGGTAGTTCAGTTGGTGTTAAGAAGGGGCCATGATCAGCTTTTCACTTTCCTTTCTTCGGTTGAAGAATGAACTTGGTTTACATTTTTGCCTTCAAAGACCTTACAACAATAGGGCAAGCCCTAAATGAGTGAGGCCAAACTAAGTCCTCAAACAAATGCTAATTTCTTTTCCTAACTTGCCAATGTGTTCTGTCCTTCTGATTGTTATTTGATATAACTCTTGTGGTTTTATGTCTATCAGTATATAAATGTTTTCACAAGCTTGGTCTTAGTGCTGGACTTTTGCCTTTGTTGTAGGTCAAAAATGCATTTCTCAAGTTTTCATGTTGTTATGGTCATTCTATACTTCTTCAAGTTGCAACTCATCCATTTGATTTCCAATGATGACGGACAATAGAATCAACAGGAGGGACATAATGGAGGGTGACATGATTCAAGTCAGTACTTCTTTTATGTGATATCTTTGATTGTCAAAAATATGCATATATAATTTCACTCAGTTTTTTCATTGAAAAATTCTTTTAAAGGCATACAATTTTTCCATTTTTACAGGTGAATTTGTTTCGAGTTTATAAAGTTCAATTTTTTTTTTTTAATGGAGATAATCTGGTTGGTTTGTCCTCATACAAGTGCAAGACACACACATGTGAGATAA
Organism: Quercus suber; assembly: GCF_002906115.3. NCBI lineage: Eukaryota > Viridiplantae > Streptophyta > Magnoliopsida > Fagales > Fagaceae > Quercus > Quercus suber. Next base: position 393,640 of record NW_027070070.1, read on the forward strand.
AGATGTATGGACAGTGAATACCTAAATAAATAAATGCAATTACAATGTTGAGTATTGATGAAGTGGAAATAATTGGATACCATGGTGCTTTATGAGGATCAAGAAAAGGTTGTATCATTTGCAAAGCTGATGCTGCATGTTGATTTCATAATTTTTGACGAATTTAGTGATGTGGTAGAATGCATATTTTCTTTGTGAATATTAGTTATTCTTAATAAAACTAATGTGCATATACAAGATAATTAATGAATATATTGGATGCATTTTATATCTCTGATTCAACCTTTATATATATTATCTAAGTTCATGATTTTTAAATTATTTTTATATAAGTAATAAGTTTTATTGAAGGGTTCTAGTCCCCTCATTCCCAACTATTGAACTATCCAAAAAAAGAAAAAGAAAAAAGCAATAAGTTATTTGAATTGGAAACATCAGGTACACAGGAAGTGTACTAGATGAATCACTACATAAGAAAATTCACTTCATTAATGGGGTAACCTTTTTGCTACTATTGTAACATGTAATTAAAATTTTTTGTTTTTAGTAACTGATATTTCCATAATGCATTGGACTCTTCTTTCCCTGTATGGGTGAGCAGTTATGTCAAATATGCAGGACATCTGGAGTACGGGTCTCCTTTGACTCAACAAATACACGTGATTCCTTCTATCGTGCTTCTGTTGACTTTGTTTTAAATGTTTGCAGGAGGTGTGTTTTTACACTTGCATAAATAAAACAATTTAAATATATGCTACTTCCAGTATTTATTTGCACATGTTTTCTCCTGGTGTTGTAACTTGTTCAGGAATATTGCAGGGCCCCGACTCATTGTACTTCTGTTCAGATTGATGGTGAAGATGCTTGGAAATTTGTTGCTGGGCTTGCTGAAAACATTTGTGCTGCAATAATTGTGTCAGCAGCTGTTGCTGCAAGAACTCGTTCACGGTTTTTACAGGCGTGGGTAATTTTTCAGCTCATTTTTATGATTCAGCTTTATATATGGTCATATAATAAAAGCTGGTGGGGAAGTGGAGAAATGTATTGAAGGTATTATGTAACTAGCATATCTATAAAGTTTTAGTGAAATGTCTATAAGATCATTTCATGGCCTGTTATGATCTCTGGTACAATAACAACAATACCTTAGTCCCAAATTTTTTTGGGTTGGCTGTGGATCCTCACTAGATTAGTTATTGTCGGCCACGTGTATTCTTTTTCTCCGTTCTATTTTATTTTAAGTTATACTCTTTGTTACTTCTTTAATTGACATGTTTTTTTTTTATTACTATTATTATATGGGGTCTTCCTTTACCTTTTTTCCTTGAATTAATTCACTCTTTCTTAAAAAGTTACATTCACTTGAACTAAGCTGGGATGAATGTTGACATGGTTGTTTAAGAATAATAGGAAAAATATGATAATGAATTCAGTCATATGGACAAAGGAACAGATATCATTTTGATGGTTTGTTCATGTGCGGGGAGATTGATTAATGCATATGAGAAAGAGTAATTTAATATAAGTTAACAGAGTGAAAAGAGGTAGAAGGCAAATCATGTGGTTAATCTGTATATTTTATTTGAATTTTTCTATATGATTGCAGTGGCTAATTAAAGTCTTCCATATGGTGATCATATTGTTTCTAAAAGCTTGGGGTACAAAAGACTGATTTTAAAAATTATGGGACTGAAGCACAGTGACTAATATCCCGTCATTTATGAATTATTGTTATTTGAATTTTTTTTAAGAAGCGATTTTTCATTGGAAACGTAAATTTCAACACTCCCTGTCAATTTTAAGGTATTTGTGGTAGCCTCACTATAATTCCTACATTTTTTAACCTCAATATTCTTGTCCTTTAGTGCTGTTCCTATGTAATGTGCTTTCCTTTTGTCTTTATTATAATAAATAATAACAAATAAAAAAAATTGTAGTCCTTTTATTACTTAGTTAAATTAATGTTTTATATGATATCCATTTCACCACAGGCTTTGGAAATTCAAGGTAAACATGCTGAAGCAAAATTTGAACTGTCAAAGATATGCCTTATGCTGTGGATATTTCCTCCCGAGGAGTCTTCTGTATGTGATTTGGTTTTCCTATATTTACTCTATGAATTTTAGAAATTTCACTCTATAATTGTTTCTTTTTGAATTTTTTTTGTGGAATTTATCATGATGATATATTTGAAAGCATTCTTCTTCTAAATGCTTTTAATGCATACTTAGGAGATTAGGGTACGCGTTTTTGAGAATGATTGACTAATATCTTCAGCAGCGGTGTCATCACCCTTCTTTTGCTAGTTTGGAAAGTCAGCAGTTCTAAATTTTTTTAAAAGCAGCTTCTTAGAGTTTCTATATGCAGCATCTTTTTCTTCTTGTGCGCTTGTGTGTACATTTCTGATCTTTTTCACCTTCAGCTTTGTAGGTGCCCTCTCAAGAAGGTATTGGCAATGGACAGGAAAGCAAGTATACAAAAAAAGTATGTTTGTAGCAACGCATTGAATTTTAAATTCTTTTGAATAAATTCTTTCATGTGTATATAATGTATATCTGCTCAGTTCATATCTCATTGTTTTCTGCAATATATATATATTTTTCCTGCGTTCTTCTTTTTTAGATGGGGTTGGGGAGGATAGGTGATTAATTATCGTTTTTTTGATAGGTAATAGGTGATCAATTATCTTATTCTAATACCATGAGCAACTCTGTAGTTTACAGTCTCAAATCACTTCAGTTATTTTTTCTCGTTTTTAATTAGCAAGAGCATAATCTTCCTGGTAACAATTATTATACACCAAGATGTCTTTGTGGTATGGCCACACTAGGTATTTTAAATGAGCAATAATATTCTGCACATCAGGTTTCCATTCAAGTGAGTTCTCATGCTATTCATATAAAGTTGCAGAATTTATATCGTTTAGGAAAAATTACAGCAACTCAGCTTATCCTGAATGCCATCAATAAATGTGGATGAAAGTTGGTATTAAACTACCATCAAACCGTAAGGTTGAAATGAACTAATATCCTCTCCAATATTGCAGGTGGTATCTTGTGAAAACCCTTTTTGCAACTGATGAATGCATAAGATAAGTGCTCCCAACCTTAAAGTCAATGTTTACTTTTATCCATTATAGTTTTGATCCCACCAATTAGTATTTTTTTAACTTGATATGTTTAATAAACCTCNGTGGCAGAAATGAAAATGGAACTCATCTTCAAAACTTGTTTCAAATACGAATCCAAATTCTATGAATGCACAAAATGCATTTTAATGCATACTTAGGAGATTAGGGTACGTGTTTTTGAGACTGACTGACTAATATCTTCAGCAGCGGTGTCACCACCCTTCTTTTGCTAGTTTGGAAAGTCAGCAGTTCTAAATTTTTTTAAAAGCAGCTTCTTAGAGTTTCTATATGCAGCATCTTTTTCTTCTTGTGCGCTTGTGTGTACATTTCTGATCTTTTTCACCTTCAGCTTTGTAGGTGCCCTCTCAAGAAGGTATTGGCGATGGACAGGAAAGCAAGTATACACAAAAAGTATGTTTGTAGCAACACATTGAATTTTAAATTCTTTTGAATAAATTCTTTCATGTGTATATAATGTATATCTGCTCAGTTCATATCTCATTGTTTTCTGCAATATATATATATATATATTTTTTTTTTTTTTTCCTGTGTTTTTCTTTTTTGGATGGGGTTGGGGAGGATAGGTGATTAATTATCTTTTTTTTGATAGGTAATAGGTGATCAATTATCTTATTCTAATACCATGAGCAACTCTGTAGTTTACAGTCTCAAATCACTTCAGTTATTTTTTCTCGTTTTTAATTAGCAAGAGCATAATCTTCCTGGTAACAATTATTATACACCAAGATGTCTTTGTGGTATGGCCACACTAGGTATTTTAAATGAGCAATAATATTCTGCACATCAGGTTTCCATTCAAGTGAGTTCTCATACTATTCATATTAAGTTGCAGAATTTATATCGTTTAGGAAAAATTACAGCAACTCAGCTTATCCTGAATGCCATCAATAAATGTGGATGAAAGTTGGTATTAAACTACCATCAAACCGTAAGGTTGAAATGAACTAATATCCTCTCCAATATTGCAGGTGGTATCTTGTGAAAACCCTTTTTGCAACTGATGAATGCATAAGATAAGTGCTCCCAACCTTAAAGTCAATGTTTACTTTTATCCATTATAGTTTTGATCCCACCAATTAGTATTTTTTTAACTTGATATGTTTAATAAACCTCCATATTCACATCCAGTTAAAAAGTTGGACAATTCTTTTTATTTTATTTTAATAATTCGATAGTTGGAGTAGGAGATTTGAACCTTGGTTAGAAACACTAAAAAGTATCAACTAGTTAAATTACAGAGTAAGGGTCATCAAATAGTCCATGGTTTATAGCCCGACCCAGAAACCCGACGGTCCACCAGGCTAATGGACGGCCCGACTTGTTGTTATTGAGGCTCATAGGTAGCCTACTAGCTAGTGGGTCAGGTCGTGGGCTAGTTTTTATGCCCATAGGTACCTGGCGGGCTAGTCCAGTAGCCCAATCCGGTGGTCTAACCCATTGGTCTAGCCTAATAACTCATAATTTATAACAAAAATATATAGGAAGTGTATGAATGATTGATTTTTGAGATATTATAGAGGAATTTCTTAAGAGAACTCCCTCAACCACTAAGATACATTGAGTAATTGTGCTAAATTTAGTTTACTAAATACATATTTTTCTAGTAGTCTATCAAATTTGAATTAACCATTTGACATTTTTTTTTTATTAAAGATAAAAATAAAAAAACTATTTAAAGCCTTAATAAATAAAAAATTAAATAGGTTTTCATAAAAAAAACAAAAAATTAAATAGATTTGGCTGAAAAAAATTTGTAATTAAGTATTAAATTCTTAAATTCTTTCCTTTAAAAAAATAGATTGATTATTCTCTTATAAAAAATTGATTCTTTCCTTATAAAAATAATAAAATAATAGGCTAACACAAGCCTATGGGTAACCCATTAGGCCCAACCCGATAGCCTAGCTTGCTAAAGACAAAATGGACATTGCCTATGGGCAAGGTCATGGGCTAAGGTTTTCTCTTTTAGTCCAGCCCAACCAGGCCCGTTAATTAGTTAATAGCTTATTATGCCCAACTCATTGTGCCCATGGGCCAAGAAAAATTGGTTGGGCCGGCCCGACCCGGCCCATTGACGACCCTTATTAGAGAGCACTTGGCTGGACAATTCATTCTTGATTAAGAAGTTTATGTACTTCCCAAGCTAGAAATCAATTTATATTCTACATGCTTTTGGGTATAGTATTTTGTTAAAGCTAGTTAAAATATGGTTGTAATTAGAAAAGTGAGATTTTAAATGGTTGCATATAATCAAATAAGCCAAAAAGCTTCTTCTTAAAAAAAAAAAAAAAAAAAAAAAAAAATTCTAAAAGGCTAAGTTGCAAATAATCAAATTAGCCAAAAAGCTTCTTCTTAAAAAAAAAAAAAAAAAAAAAAATCTAAAAAGCTAAGTTGCGAGAATTTTTTTTGTTTTTTTGTTTGTAGTTTTGAGTTAGTGTCCATTTAGGTATCTCGAAGTTTCGGCGCTTGTTTGGTAAATATGATACAAAGAAAGACTTTTTTATTTTATTTTATATAGCTTTTTTCTAAATGTGTTACAAAAAGTTAAAAAAAGAAGCTAATTTTGTTAAATTTCGTATTAAAACAAAGAGACAAAAGTTAAAAGTTAAAAGCTTTTTTATTTTTTTTATTTTTTATTTCAAACAAACAATAATTAGTCTTTAATTTTTTTTTTTTGGGAACCAACAAGATTCATGTTAAAGGCACAATCTTAGGTTCAATTCAAAATATTGTCTTAGAGATACGATCTTAAGTCTAAAGCTTGATCTTGCCAAGGCCTCTATACTCCATCCACTTAAGCTGGTCCATTAGCTTAAAATCTATCAATATAATTTTTAATTATGTGAGTGAGAGGTTTTTGCAACAAGATATACCAATGGTATATAGGAGGGTGACAATAGGATTAGGAGGGACGATGATTATTTGTTATTAGCATAACAATGTCCAATGCTCAAGGTTAAGTAACACTCAAAATTATGCACTCAATTTGCATCCTTAAGTATGGCGTGTGGCATTATGCCTTGCCCATTATTTATATGAATGTATGTTCCAAAGTATGTTCCAAAGGGGTTTACCATTTCATTATTTATATCGGTCCAAGCTTCCTTATCAGTTGCACTCCACTCATCAAATAAGGTCATTCAACGTGAGGAATAGTGGTTTAAAAAAAAAAAAAAAAGGAAGTCGTCATCTTCACGTTTATTGTTCTCACTTATTAACATCATAGTCGATATCTAAGTTGATTCGGTTGTTTAATTGGACTTTATGCAATTGAATTGATATAGTCCACTGATTTTTTTTAAACATTAATTAAATTGGAAAAACAATATTTTAAAAAAAATTTAAATTTCTAATAATTATATTTATATTTAACCATATTGTTCGATAAGTGATCATTTGTTCAACTACTGATCCAATAATCTGACTCTTAACGGGGTTAACAAATGGGTTTTCAAAATTTCTTTTAATTTTTTTTAAAAGAACCAAAAAAGAGAAGTAAGAGATTTAATTTTATAATTAATCAAAGTAAAATTAAATATAAAAATTGTAAAATTACCAATTTTTTAAAAAAGGTTTTAAATTTTTAAAAAATATTTATTTGTCGTTACTATTTCATCAATGACAACTAGTTCAATTAGTGACTAATAACCTGACTCATACACTAGATTAAAAAAAAAATTTAAAAAAAAAGGATTCATGATATTATAATTAACTAATTAATTAATGTAAAAAATAAATACAAAAATTTTAATAGTACCTACATTTATTTATTTATTTATTAAATTAGAAGCCTTTTTTTTTTCCTTAAAGAAATTCATAAAGTCTTTTTATCCTACCACCGACTCTGTTTAGTTTTAGCTTATAGAAAAAGCAACGCTGTTTTCCGAAACTTATTCTTATTAGCTATTAAAAATTTAAAAATCAAAATAAAGGTTTTCCGAAACGAAGTCGTAAACTTTTGTTGTTCGAGTTTGAAATTATCCGACCGTTAACTCCAGCCCTTAAACCGACGTATATATATAGTCAGCGTCGAAAATAAGCATCAAAATTATTCGACCGTTCTGAAACAAGAACACGCTTCTCTGTTTCTCATCAAACCCTCCTTCTTGAAACCACTGCTTATTCCACTATCAGCAAAGTTACTGTTTCGTAAACCCCACTCCACTCTTTGTTTCTCTTCAAACCCGTTGCTTGATACAAATTTTCTACTAATCAATCGAAATTCAGTCTTCTGCACACTACACCCAAGTGCCCAAATATCTGAAGGCGCTTCCTGAATTCCATACCTCACCATCTCAGGAGAAAAGAACAAATGTGTGCCTCTGACACCACTAGCATCCCTCACATTCTGCCTCTTTGCCAACCCAAAGTCCGCAACTTTAGCAACGTAACCATCCCCATTAGGTACTAACAGGACATTGTGAGGCTTGATATCACAATGTACAAATCCACGGTCATGAACTTGCTTCAATCCAATCAAAATAGACCGCGTACAATTCCTGACTAGAACCTCAGGCATCCCAGTACCAGAACCATATTTCTTGATGAAATCGGCCAAGCTTCCTGAAGCAAGCTCAAGAAAAACGTTGTGAATGATGTCACCAGAGCCGGTGGTTGTGATGTCTGATCCAAAGTATTGAACCACATTTGGACACCCTTTTAGAGCCTGAAGAAACCGTTGCTCAATTGAGAGTGAAGATGGCCCAGAAGTAGAGTTTTCTGATTTCACAGCCATGATTGGAGGAAATCCCAAACAGGGTTTCTTCAGTTTGGCAACGAAAACAGAACCAAACCCTCCACGGCCAAGCAATTGGCCTCTGCACCAAGAGGGTGCTCTGTAACCCAGAGAAACCTCACCACCGGCAATGTAGTCCTCTCTGCTTCGCTTCATTCCTCCCATGATACAACCAGAAGACTGAATTTCGATTGATTAGTANTTTTATCATAATACTTAGTCTAGGTGGGTTAATAGTCTACCACAGAAGCCAACATACACTTTGACAAAACATATTGAACTGCCATTATTTGCCTCGATACAAAGGGCAAGATTACTAGGAAGGGACCATGGAGTTGTTTTCCAATCCATGGAAGCTGCCTTACGTGGATCGCTGATTATTGGAAATGTCACACCATTATTTCAGGGGCAGGGACATCCTGTGTCTCTCCAGGAAAGTTAGCCATCATTGAAATGTTATGAAATCAAGGCTCTAGAATTAATATTATAAAATTATCATAAAAAACACTTTAAACCAAAATGATAGTTCAGCCAACACACAGAGTGGCCCGAACCTAGTTCACCAATCATGGATAAATGATTAATACCTTATATCAAGAAAAACTGGATAACAGCACTGGATGATAATAGTTCAGCAACCCAACTCCTACATATGAATGGCAAACAGAAGTTTCAGACAACAAACCCTATATTTCTTACCATCTTCAAAATTAGACAGGTCTGGTGTCTTGCAAGTTGCAACCAGTGCAGTATGGCATGACCTGCGAACACAACGACATCAAAGAAATTAATTTGAACCCACTATAAAAATAAAAAACCAACCTATCTTCAAAAACCAAAATAATTACAATCTTAAAAAAAAAATCAACTCAAAATATCATGTTTAGACCCTAGAAAATGTAATAAAGCATGAAAAATTATATCTTTTATTCGTTAGTGAACACAGTACACACAACTGATGGGTCTTGAATCCAAAGTTATGACCTTCACCTTGTTCATACAAGGGAAGAAATGCCACCTAAACTAGATTTTCATTGGAGTATGAGACAAAATAGGATATTATGACCTTCAAGTATCATGGACTGCCAACATAAATCCCTACCTAATAATCTTAGATGCGTTTGAGTTAAATACATAGTTCACTCAAAATGAAAATGACTAAAACAAAAAACCAAAAAACTTTTTGACTTCTTCCTTGTACTAAAACTTTCCGACAGCCATTAAAATGAACCATCAGCAACAGAGTGAAACCGTCATATCACATTAGAAGGAACTCAGTATGAAATTCAAGATCAAAATCATAAAATGATTCATTAACCAATAAAGGACACGTATCAATTCAATAGGAAGTCAATTCTCAAATTAGAATATCAAGAAGCATATGCTTAACAGCTTCATTACCCAATTCACTGAAAAAAGAACAGATAATAATAACAAACAAGTTTCATTAACCAATTCATAAATATACAGACCTTGAAACCCTTAGAAACAAGGCCCTTCTCAAAGGCTTGGCAAAGACCCACCACACACTCTCCATGAAGATCAAGGCCATGGACCTGTACCCATCCTTGTAGCCAATCCACTGCCCCCTCCTGCGCACTATCTTCTCCCACTCCTCCACATACCTAGCAATCCTATGATCCATTAATACGAATTAGAATATGTGCAAAATTCAAATCAAAGAAATGCTGATTTAACACCAAAAAATATAACGTACAGACCTGGTGACAATGATCCCGCACTCTTCATTCGAATTGCCAAAACCAACAACAAGCACATCAAACTGTATTACCATTAGCCTGCATTGTGATAACCCCATCTCTTTCTTGGCACTTATATACTATTTTTTGTTACTTCATCAATTTATAGTCTTTTACTAATATCTTTGATACCACAGTCAAATACAGATGGAAATAGGATTACTACAATTGAAGTAGAAACAGAACACAAGTTAAACAAGGATATCAGTTGAAGTACAAGCATAACCAAGTTAAACAACCTTATAATTAAAGTAGATTACTAATATCTTTAGGCTGCATCTCCCAGCTACCCTGCTTAGGGCTAAGGGCACTATCACATTTAGAAACTACCTCTACTAGTATAAAAATGAACAATGAAAATAAAAAACACTTAAAACAGTAAACCTTGAAGAACCAGAAACACAAAATTCTTTATATTTACTAATTCATTACTATACAACTTCTGAAACCAAAAAAAAAAAAAATGAATCAATTACAATGAAAAAATGATTTACAAATGCAAACAAAATGTTTGCTATGTCTCAATTCGCACGAACAGTAAAAGTGACGGGAGGTTGGCAACCCATGATTGCCACAGGATGGATCTGTCTGTAACATGTTCGCTTCGCTGCAACAGGGATGTCCTCTTCTTCCTCCTCAAATGATGATGAAGAAGGAAGAGGTATAAAACTCGGCAAAGCTGAAGGACAACGTTGTGATTTAGGCTTTACTTCAAGACTCTTCTCATCTGAAACTTTAGCCTTTTCTTGAATGTATCCCTCTTCACCCTCATCTGATTCTAGCAAAAAGATGTGACTCAGTAGCTCTGTAGCCGTCAACCTCTTCACAGGATGCCTCACAAAGCAGCAACTCAAGAAGTTCTGGGCTGCTTTTGAGATATGAGGTGGAATCGTCGGTGACTCAGTAGCTATCTGAGACATAAGTTCGGATTTAGGGGTAGAAGCCCACGGTGGTTTTCCAGTCAACATCATCAGCACACTACACCCAAGTGCCCAAATATCTGAAGGCGCTTCCTGAATTCCATACCTCACCATCTCAGGAGAAAAGAACAAATGTGTGCCTCTGACACCACTAGCATCCCTCACATTCTGCCTCTTTGCCAACCCAAAGTCCGCAACTTTAGCAACGTAACCATCCCCATTAGGTACTAACAGGACATTGTGAGGCTTGATATCACAATGTACAAATCCACGGTCATGAACTTGCTTCAATCCAATCAAAATAGACCGCGTACAATTCCTGACTAGAACCTCAGGCATCCCAGTACCAGAACCATATTTCTTGATGAAATCGGCCAAGCTTCCTGAAGCAAGCTCAAGAAAAACGTTGTGAATGATGTCACCAGAGCCGGTGGTTGTGATGTCTGATCCAAAGTATTGAACCACATTTGGACACCCTTTTAGAGCCTGAAGAAACCGTTGCTCAATTGAGAGTGAAGATGGCCCAGAAGTAGAGTTTTCTGATTTCACAGCCATGATTGGAGGAAATCCCAAACAGGGTTTCTTCAGTTATTTCCAATTTCAGCCTTTACATCAAATGATTATGTTGGTTGTTGTTGGATTTCAAAACAGACTCTATTATTTCAATGATTCTCCATTTTTTACACTTATCAGAAAAATAAAATAAAATAATTTTCAGTATTTTATACTCGTGGGATTGAAGAGTGGCTGTTTGAAGCTTCTTTTCTTTACCTTTTATTTGAAGCTTTTCCTATGGAATTTGGGTCATTGGAGGCAGAAGCTTTGATGCCTCAACCTTATGTATCTGCATGTGCAGTAGGTATTGTTATAGTAGCAAGGTATGTGTCTGCATAGTTTAACAGAACTATATGGTACTTACTAGGTTAATTGATAGTTCTGATATTTTTGTAACTATTATAAATAGATTTTGGTGAAATTTTTTTACTGATTATATTTAATTGATGTAAGTATTTCTATAGCCCTTTTATTGGCACATGTTTTCCTGTCTTCTTTTTGGCTGTAATTAACATTGTTGCTGCATAATTGTTTCTGTTTCTTGTCTTTAATTTTTCACTTAGCCAACATTTTTTTTTTTTTTTTGATAAGTAACTTAGCCTACATTTTGTGGGAGTGTTCTTTTATATTTTATTTTAGTATCTAATTTGAGGTGGAAAAGAATACCAGGTTCGCAAAAAGTACTTTTAGAAAAGCATATGTGGTTGCTGAATCCTGCATGTCAGCCCTTCCTGATGACCAAAAAAATCCAATCTGAAGATCACAAGTGGTAAAACTAGAGATTTGGTGGGAATGAAAAGAGCACTGCCATTACTCATTCTTTTTTCATAATTACTATCTGTTACCAGATTACTTCCAGATGATTACTGTTGTTTTTGGGAATTCCTTTTTAGTAAAATATGTTAGATGCACTTATTGACACAAATTTGAGGTTCAGAATTTTGTTAATCATATGTTCTGTGTAGTCATAATTCTATTTTGTATATTATTTTGTTAAAACATTTGCATTTTTCAATTTATCCCTCTACATTGTCAGTTCCCTCTCCTTTCCCTTCCTACCCCTCCACTTTAGATTTGGTTAGTTATGCGAGGATTTCCATATATCATGGTTTTCTTTTTTATCCTTCTTGTGTGTTTGGTGTAAAGCACATCATATTGTGTGAATTCATGGGGAATCCATGGACCACCTTATCTTACTCTATTTTGCAGCTTTGGAGATGTAGGAACTGGGAACTACTGTTATGCCTATTCAGAGTTGGTTGTGCAATGCGTAATTGTGGCTGCTTTTTTGGATTCTTTGAAGGGAAGTTTTGGCAAAATCAATTATGGGAAAACTTGGAAGGCGGGTTCTTTATGCCTCATGTTGTCTTTGGAGTGAGTGGAATATTCATTTGTTTAAGGGAAGGGAATGCCACATTATCTTTGATTTTCTCAAGACTTTATGAGAGTAGAATTCAAATTCTATTCATTTCTCCGTGCTTAGATTTATGGATTTTTTAGAAGATTCATGTTTAAGATGTCGATTTCTATGTTTCAGGGTTTTTTTTTTTTTTTGGTGTTGCTCTTTCTTTGTATATACCCCATGTAAGGATAGCACCTCTTTTTTGCTCCTAATGAAAGTCAATTACTTCTAAAAGATCATTTTGAGGATGTCGGCATTTATGAGGACAAATGGATTAGTTGCAGTTGGAGAGATCTCTATTATGTGAGAATTGTGTGTGTGTGTGTGAGAGAGAGAGAGAGAGAAGTTATCATGGTTGATGAGTTCTAGTTCAAATGGAACCTCCTTCCCTTCTAAGAGTAAGGTGGACAGTGTTGTCGTGGGCTCAAGACCTACTAAGTGCATAACTTATCAAAAAATAAACTTACTGGAAATTATTAAAGTGATTTATTACTATGCTCAATTCAATAATCTACTGATTGATTTGTATTAATACTGATCAATTTTCTCGTGTTCTTTTAGGTCTGTTCCATGTTAGATCTTTGCCAATAGTTGATTGCATGTTGAGTTGTTTTACCAGACAATTCATTACTGGTTCTTTGATTTCATTAGCATGGATATGCTGCAAATCCCAGTCTCTACATCATGGGAGTCTGCCATCATCTAGGCACTTCTATTGTAATACTCTCACTTATGTTGTTTAATGTGCATATTTAAAATGCTTCCATTTCACCAGACAATTCATTACTGGTTCTTTGATTTCATTAGCATGGATATGCTGCAAATCCCAGTCTCTACATCATGGGAGTCTGCCATCATCTAGGCACTTCTATTGTAATACTCTCACTTATGTTGTTTAATGTGCATATTTAAAATGCTTCCATTTCCCCCAAATACCTTCTAACTAAGATTTTGTTTATTCTTTCTCGTCAATTTGTTCTGGTGCTCTAAGATTTGCATTGTTTTATACAAATGCTTTTTGGATGGTTTTATTGATGTTCAAGTCCCCCAAGAAATTTGCGCATACATGCATTACTTTCCTATCTTGGCTCAAAGTTGCTTCAAGTTTTTTTTTTTGTCTGTAGGGAAAGAACATAATTATAGTAGTGGATGATGACGGCCGCAAAGAACATAATTGTAGTAATGGATGATGACGGCCGCTATACTGCAAAAATTACAAACTCCAGTGGGTAGAATGTCAAAAATGCAGATAAGGATATTATTGAAGTGGTTGAGGTATGGTTCATGTGAATTTGAATATGAGATTGTTTATGCACTAAATATGATAATGTTTATGAGGGGTAACAATCTGAAAAGCACCCAAATTCAATCCAATAAATGGGTTGCTAGTTGGCAGCAATTTGCACAATTATGTGCATTCAATTCAAGGTACTCAATTTTTAAGAATATACACAATACTATACTTTCAGCGCACACAATTTTGAAAAATGTATGCAATTTTGTATATTCAACATACTCAATTTATAAAGTCTACAAATACATTCAACACAATTATTAAGAATGTACAAAAATATTTACATTTAATGTACACAATTTTTAAGATTATACACAATTCTGTATATTTAATATACACAAAATTTTAAAAAAGTACACAATTATGTATATTCAATGTATATTCTGTATATTCACCTTACAAATTTTTTAAGAATATTCACAATTTTGTTCGTTCAACGTACCCAAATTTTCAAAGAATGGGCAAAATAATGTGTATTTAACGTATAAAATTTTTAAGAATGTTTACAATTTTATACATGTGACGTACACATTTTTTTTAAAGAGTGTACAAAATTCTATCTATTTAACATACACAGTTAAATATATTAAACGCATACTATTTTGATGGAATTTACATTATTTTGATCATTTAGAGTACACATTTTTTCGAAGAATATATACAATTCCGTATATTTAACATATACAATTTTTAGGAATGTAAAAAATTTTGTATAGTCAACGTACACAATTTTTAAAATTTTTTAAGAATGTAGCCAATTTTTAAGAATGTGGACATTGTTGTACATTTAGCATACACAATTTTTAAGAACATACAACTTTGTACATAAAACGTATATAATTTTATATATTTAGCGAATATAATTTTTAATAATGTACACAATTCTGTACATTCAACGTACACAATTTTTAAGAATGTTCAAAATTTTGTACGCTCAACACACAAATTTAAAAAAATTGTACAAAATCTGGATAATTAATGTACACATTTAAAAAAAAAATGTATAAAATTTAATACATTTAACATACGCAATTTTGTACATTCAACGTACACAAATTTCTGTATATTCAGCATCAACAAACTTTACGAATCTTGACTATTTGTTATTTCAAAGCAGTGGCGAAGCCGGAATTTTAGTTCGGGGGACAAAATAAATTTGAAATTATTAATAAATATTTATAACAAAATAAATAGATAATTGTAAATAAGTAAAAATTTACTAACTCAACTATTGTGAAAATTATTGTGTTTCTTACCATTTAAATAAATTAAATTAAAAAAAAAAAAAAAGTAAAAAGTGTTATGAGTTATCAAAGACCAGCTTGTTTGAGTTATCAAAGACCCCTAATACACAGATGTGTGTGCATGGAGTACCATGTCCATAGTGGGTATTTTTGTTAAGACTCAACAGCGTCTAATAAAAACGCAGCGCATCTTTCTAGGATGACAAAGGAAGAACCAGCTCCAACACAATTTTCTGTATATTAGGCCCGTTTGATACATGTGTTTAAAAATAGAAAATTGTTGTCTAAAAATATTTATAGAAATATGTGTGGGTGAAAAAGTGCGTTGAAATGTGTGAAATGTTGTTTAAAAACTAAAAATGATTGTTTGAAAACTATTACCAAACACCCCAATCTCCCTCTAATACTTCACTTACCTCTCTCTCTCTCTCTCTCATAAACACATACACCTTTGTAATCATTTTCTAGAACATAGTGGATTATTCAATTGGCTTGAACCTATGCTTTTCTCCCTCTTCAGACAAAGAAGGTTTCCACGCAAACATGTTTGTGTTTGAGTTAAGTCCTACATTTTCTTCTTCTTAAAGCTTTATTTACGTATAAAAATTAACATCCATTGGTTTCTTAGCAACCAACTAGCCATTCCAAGAACATTCAAAATTTAGTTCGGGGGACAAAATAAATTTGAAATTGTTAATAAATATTTATAACAAAATAAATAGATAATTGTAAATAAGTAAAAATTTACTAACTCAACTATTGTGAAAATTATTGTGTTTCTTACCATTTAAATAAATTAAATAAATAAATAAATAAAAAAAGGGAAAAAGTGTTATGAGTTATCAAAGACCAGCTTGTTTGAGTTATCAAAGACCCCTAATACACAGACGTGTGTGCATGGAGTACCATGTCCATAGTGGGTATTTTTGTCAAGACCCAACAGCGTCTAATAAAAACGCAGCGCATCTTTCTAGGATGACAAAGGAAGAACCAGCTCCAACACAATTTTCTGTATACTATCTCCCTCTAATACTTCACTTACCTCTCTCTCTCTCTCTCATAAACACATACACCTTTGTAATCATTTTCTAGAACATAGTGGATTATTCAATTGGCTTGAACCTATGCTTTTCTCCCTCTTCAGACAAAGAAGGTTTCCACGCAAACATGTTTGTGTTTGAGTTAAGTCCTACATTTTCTTCTTCTTAAAGCTTTATTTACGTATAAAAATTAACATCCATTGGTTTCTTAGCAACCAACTAGCCATTCCAAGAACATTCAAATTACCTAACAAATGAATCAATAATCACTCTTGATTATTTCTAAGATCAACAAAATTAGACCCTTGGAGAAGTTGATAACCACAATTCACAATGCATAAGTGAAGCCCTAGTATCAATCATATTGTTATACAAGTAGTCTCATATAAGCCTCAGTACCAGCTGGAACTGCCTAGATGAACATTTCTTTGCTAACACAGTCATATCTAGGGCCATATTCTGTAATGCATCTTTGATTGGCCAAAAGTTTTTCTAGAATAAAATAACTTCGTATTCTATCTTAAAGACCATACAGATTACAGTTTGAGGAAATTTTTAAACCATTCCATAAATCTAGCAGTAATTGGCCTTCTAATTTACCAAAGACCTAGGCTTTGTTGCACATTGGAGATTCTAAGTCTAAATTGTAATATGTTCTATAGCGAAGTACTTTGAAGAGGCTCAATAAGTTTGCAGCAAATTTGTCAGTAGAAACTGCTCAACTTAACACAAAATGATCTATTGAAGATATTATTACTTTCATGACTTCACAGAAAGCTAGTCTATGGCCAAGAAAAAGAAATGCTAGTGTTTGTGGTGCTGCATCTGCTTTGAAGGGTTTTAGTGTATCAATATAACAAAGTAGGGTCTTGAAAAAATCTATCACCTATTTGAACGCCTAATAAACCATTACATAGGCTACATTTTGACATTGGAATTCCATAAAATATTTGTTTAGGAAATTATACTAAGAAGTTACTATTCCTCCCTTGGGGCATAGGTCTTTACTATATGTGTTGGTGTTTCCTTCTTAGAAGGCTTAAATGCTGACGGAGAACTGGTAAAATGAATTTCATGTCCTGTCCACATCAACACTTACCCATTATTACAAACGAAAGGCAATGACAGAACTTCCATCAAAACAATGATGAACAACTTCATCAACCAGATAATAGAAACCTTTACAATAAAATGACAAGGAGTAACATCCTATGAGCTAAAATATGAAGTTTTAAGACCATTTAAGATATCCTAGAAAAAATGACTAACCTCCAAGTCTTTGCAATCCTACAGCTGATGTCTGATGAAAAGACAATAAAAATAAGCAGCTTGCAGTATTTTCTGCACAAAACTCAGCAGTCAAATAAAACATAATATAATATCTTAACTGTAACATCATATTACTAACTGATATGTAGGTGTGATTCTCTTATACATGTGTAGCATTCTTTGCAAAGTAATTCAACTAATAGCTCTCAGTTACTGGTTAAGAATTTGCCTTGCAGATCATTTGTTCAGATACCTCAGACTCTTTCTTCGTCTTTGTCTGACTTTAGGATTATCAGCAGTTACTAAGGTTACATTATCCTCTCCGAATGAGTTGGTTGGATTTGAAGCACTTTTTCTCACCCTCCCTCCAATCCCATTCCTAGTGGCATCTGATGAAATAGCCCTATCACTATATGTACTCTTACCATGAGAGTTTGATGAAACAACTTCATCTTTCATTCCAGAATTCTTCAATCTAGACGGGCTTCTTTTGCAAGCAACTCTAGTTGGGGTGAGGACATTCGTGCCCATCTCAGAATGACAACTGGCTTTCTGATGTTCTTCTTTTGTCATATCCCTTGAATTCAATATAGTATTATCATTGTTGAACTTATAATCAACCTTAGTCTCCATTTGATTAACTGGTGTCTCATCTGACCCAGAATCCACGTTTTTCATTGGACTATTTCCCTAAAATTTTCCAAGTACATCATTAAAAATGCTCTTTGTTAGCAAACAATTTTCTGGGTCACCAAAAGGGGGCAGTAGGAGATCATGTATCCTAGTCACTGGGAGATCATCGAAAGAAAATGGCAAAGTTTTATTTGCACTGTCACCTGAAGACATGTTGAACTCATTAGAAGCCGAAACTCTATGTTTGTCACCACAAAAACCAACAGCGTACTCCTCCCAGTTATAAGGAAATCCGCACTGGAAATGATTGCATACCTTTCACATCAGAATTCAGAATTTGAAATTATGTTAAAAGGACATGTTAACAAGAACATTTATAGAGATAAATAATAATAAAAATATAACGCCAAAAGGAAAAAAAAAAAAAAAAATACTGTCTGACACTTAATAGCATGGTTCCATTTTTGCTTAATATTAAACCTTTTCATACCAGCTTATAATACTAGTCCAAGTAGGTCTTCATCTCACTTGAGTCATGCTCAATTTTCAACCAGCAGTTATACCCAAGATGAAAGTCATATCATGCAGCCAGTAATGTAACAACAAGGAATTACATACCTCCGAAGAAAAGCAATTTTGATGCATTCATGACTTATTTATACAATTACTGATTGTAATGTTGATGCCATCTGCTGTCTCAAGGGTGATGGCGTCATGTCTCTTGGAAATTGCAGCAGAGCAAAAAACTCTTGTTCTACTCTCCTGTAAAGGAACAAGGATTTAAGAATAATCAATAAACAATGGATTGCTTGCGCAACAATCTCAAAAATTATAGTAATTGTGCAATTATGATATTATTAGCCAGCATTCATCCGCAGAGTATAAATTTCTTGTGGGGCAGTTTGATTTTATAGTATCAACAGCATATCTACTTTTCTGATGAAAATTGCCAATAAGCACTAACACAAATTGTACTCCTTCTCCACAAGAGTGAGTGGAGGGTGAGATTGTGTGTTTAAGACTCAATAATGCATGTGTAACTTACCATATATATATATATATATATATATATTTAAAAATCTTGTATTTTTCATTGATTGATATTAATAAAGAACAGTCATATAAAACATTTCTAAGGGAACAAAGAATCATAAAATGAAAAAAGAAAAACTAATAATTTCTTTTCCCAAATGATATTATTAAAAACAATCATATAAACAGATAAACGTCTTGTTCTTTCCTAATATAATATCCAATAAGAATGTCATTTTCTCACTGGCAATGGTGAGGGTTTTATATAATAATCCATAATTCAGACTACAACTACTCTAACAACTTAAACAACATCCAAATCCCCATCTGGGTCCTCTTCATTTCTCTCAAATTTCTTCAAATATCACACAAAGAAAGCATTTTTATTATATGGGAAACCAAAAAAAGAAAAAAGATTAGAGTGAAAAGCACTCTTACTCTAAAGAAGCAAACCTCCAACAGCTAACTCTTGCCATTAGCAGGCTTCATCAACCACCAATCATGCAACAAAACCTGTACAACAAGTTTTTTAAGCCCAAAAAAAAAAAAAAAAAAAAAAAAACACTTTTTGAAGAGTGAGGAAGAGACGATCGAGGTGGTGCGGGTTTGGGTTATCGGGTTGACATGCTTCAGTACCGATTTGGGTGATGCATTTGGGACTGGAGCTTTAGCAGAGTCCGGGTTTGTTTTTGTCTTCACCATTGCCTGTGATTGCAGAAGGGCGGGAAGGCAATGGCCATAAATCGATACTGGCTTACGTTAATGGGCAACCGGGTTGAACTTGGGTATTTATTTGAAGAGTTTAGATCTTGGGCTTTAATAAAATCGATTGGTGGGTTTAAAATGGGTTTTGATTGTATTGGGTTGGTCATAACCCAACCCAACTTATCCAAAAGTGATATGAGATGGCCAACCAATCAGATTGCATAAAAAATAAAGAAAATAAAAAAGTTTTGTGTACTTCTTTTGCTTTTAGTTTTTAGCATTTTTTTTTTTTTTTTTAATGTGTGTGTTCATGTATAGCTTTAAATTTTTTTTTTCTCACTTTCTCAAAGACCAATTATGTTATCTGTTCATCTAGTTATGATATGATTAGCCAAAATTATCGGCAGATCCATTCAACTAAATATAAAAAAGTGTAAATTTCTTGTAGGGCTATTCGATTTTATAGAATAAAAAAAAAAAATCAACTTTCTGATGAAAATTGCCAATAAGCTCTACTTAAATTTTACTCTCCTCTCTCACAAGAGTGAGTGGAGAGTGAAATTGTGTGTTTAAAACTACATAATGCATATGTAACTTATCAATAATAATTTTTTTAAAAAATTCTAGTTTTTTCATTAATTAATATTAGCTTGTAACCTCATGCGTATGTATAGATACACTTAAAGATATACAATAAGATGCATAATATATAATTCCTATATTATAATTTAAATACTATTGATAGCCATTTTATATTTTATTAAGTTTTTAAAAAATTTGTAAGGATATTATTAGGTATTGTAAAGCATTTTTTTTTCTTTTTTTACAATTATTTATTCTAGACTTTTTGTTTTTGTATTAAAACTCACTTTGATGAATATTTATGATGTGTCCCACATTTAATTCTAAATTTAGAAATAAAACTCTTTAAGAATAAATAATTTGGAATATGGCCAAAATTGAAACTCTAATTTGAATTTTAATTTAAGTTTCTCTCAGTTTCACCTATTATTATATAATAATATATAGATTAATAAAGAACATCATATAAAAAATTTCTAGTAAAGAATCATAAAATGAAAAAAAAAAAAAATTTCGTTTCGCAATTGATATTAATAAGAACAATCATATAAAAATGTGAGTTTTAATTAACTCAACTATAAATCTTTGATGGTTGAATAAAGATTTACGATTCAATCCTCGTCTAACCAAAAATGATTGTGTCTTAGTTGATGATAAAAATTATCATCAGGAACGACACCATAGAGAGAGAGAGAGAGAGAGAGAGAGAGAGAGAGGGTCTTTTAAGGTAACATCAATTGAACTTTGTGACTTCTTTCTCTTTTTTCGTTTCATTTTTTTTTTTTTTTTTTGAGAAGTTTTTTCATTTCATTGTTAATTGACCCCCCCCCCCCCCCCATCTTAAAACCTTCCTTGATGGAACAACACTAATAAGAATATATATATTTGCTTAAAATGTGATCCACTTTTATATAACTATCAAAGAATATATCCATTTTTTATCGAAATGATATTATCAAATAATTCGGCTAATTATGCCACATACAATTGCCAAGGAATTTCACAGGCTTATGTGACATGCACTCATTTGCCTAGCTAGCTAGGTCAGAATCACACCATTTAGCCCCACACCTCCGTTTTCACAGTACCAACATAAATTTAACAAAATAAATTAAAAAAAAAAAAAGTGTTTATACCACTATGCTTAATTACCACCAACGGTATTCAACTCCTATTATTGCATCCCTCTCGTATAAGTTGTTCTTAATCTAATATTCTAGACATTCTAAGAATTTGAAACCTTCCTCAAGGTTTTGTAATTTTTTTTTTTTTGGGGAACAATAGAGTTTAAAATTAGTTAAGAATCATAATCATTTCACTTGTAGTTTCCCCGAATTGATGAGTCAGATTGCTTCAATTTTTGTGTGAATTTAGTTTTTTTTTTTAATGAATTTTCAAAACATTTTGATTGAGAAGTTTTTTTTCCCCTTCTTTCAGGATGGGGGTATTAACTATTAAGTGTTTTTAGGTTTGGCTCTAATCACAAGCATACATACTCTATATTTTTTGTGATTGGATTTTGAGAAAAAAGAAAAGAAAATAGTTTGAACTCATGAAATATGGATTATTTGCCATTTAGGAAAATAATCTCTCTAAGGTAAATGAGTAATTATATAATATCCAACTAAATTGTATGCCGTGTAAGCATGTTATAGTGTTTTTTTTTTTTTTTTTTTTTTTGGAGATAGGTTTTTGCGTAGGCTTTGAGCCTTTCACTATTGCACTATTTTCTGATAAAGTTGTTTCATAAAATTCAAATATTTTACAACACAATTCAAAAGAGTACATGACATAATCCAAATAACTTGCTCAGAGTACATTCAACACGACAATGTTTTGGGGGAAATAAAGAGTAAAACAAGCTAGTAAAGACAACAGATAGTTTGGATAATTCGCAACCCTAGAATTGCAATTGTGACTCTGACAACATGAATGTGTGGTAGATTCCTTCAAAATACCTGAAAGAATGAAAAAGACAACAAATTTAGACCCTATTAGTTTGGCAGAATTAAGCATTAATAAATGTTAATGATAAAAGACAGAGAGGAAATAGAAAACATTACATAAAAATTTTACGATTATATTATATAAAAAATATTTGTGAATTAATTAGGAATATAACGACCAAGTTAATTGTATCATGTACCCCCAACATGTCAAATGGAAACCCCCAACTCGACCTTGCCTTAGGGTTAACTTTGATGGTGTTGTTTTCAAAGAGGAGAATATGGCAGGACCGGGAGTAGTGATACGCGATGAGAATGGTCAAGTTATAGCTTCAATGGCTGAGAAGGTATCACTTCTAAACTTTGTGGCTACTGCAATTGAGGAAGCTCTAGCTATAGTTAAGGTTGTTACTTTTGCTCAAGATATTGGTCTCACTTCCGTCATTGTGGAAGGAGACTTGGAGATTATTATCAATTCTTTGAAGAGTGATCATGAATTTTTTGTTACTTATGGTCATCTGATTGAAGGATAAAGGGTATTCCTCCACATCTTAGTATTGTAATCATAGCTAATTTGGCTATTCTTTAGTAATAAAGATACAACCTTCTTGTTTTAAAAAAAAAAAAATATTATCGTAGTAGTATAGCAAAAAATAAAAATATTGTTGTAGTAAATTATGCATAATTTCCTTAAACCACTTTTTTTTTTTCTTTTTTTTTTTAAAAAAATCTTGCTAAAGGCTTAAACCATGGGCCCTCTTGGTTTCAAAAAGATTCTGAGCAATAGAGATAGGTTTAAGGAGGAGACAGCCGAAAAGAAAAGTATTGGGCAAGCCTACAAAATGGTCACAAAATAAGTAACTGATGGCTCAACTAAGATTAATATAATTGGAGTACTGTATGAGTCACCAAACTTAAATGGCCTGTGAACAGTATCTAAAGGCTAAAGGTATTGGGGCCTTTTACTGTTTTGCAAGCTCTAAGGACCTCCTACACCTATATATATATATAAAAAAATCTTGCTAAAGGCTTAAACCATGGGCCCTCTTGGTTTCAAAAAGATTCTGAGCAATAGAGATAGGTTTAAGGAGGAGACAGCCGAAAAGAAAAGTATTGGGCAAGCCTACAAAATGGTCACAAAATAAGTAACTGATGGCTCAACTAAGATTAATATAATTGGAGTACTGTATGAGTCACCAAACTTAAATGGCCTGTGAACAGTATCTAAAGGCTAAAGGTATTGGGGCCTTTTACTGTTTTGCAAGCTCTAAGGACCTCCTACACCTATATATATATATATATATATATGCAATACTAGGCTAAATTATATATTTAGGCTTGATTCTTCTTCTTTTTAACAAACTTGAGTTTGTAAAGAGTTACTTGATTAACTTATTTTTCTATTATTTAAATTAAATTTCATGATTAATTTTTTAATCTCTTCACAAATATATGATAATAATTAATGACTAAGTTATAGTTAAGATTATATTATTTAAGTTAACTAATTAAATAGAAAAATTTTGTTCAATTAACTTATAAAAATTAGATTCACCAATTTTGTATGGCTAGAAATTATATGTAACTCTAACTATGAAATGGATTATTTATTTTATTAAAAAAATAAAAAATTATACCTTCATATATTATAAATTTATTTCCAGACTTAGATAATCTAATCTCAAGTCTATAAACATATATTTTTTACATATATACAAATTAATATACAATCTACATTATAATCAAATCGAGCTCCATACTTATGAGCTCGCTGCTCATTACTACATTTAAAAAAAAATATTTTGATTTGTTTAATAATTTAACTTAAACCTGAATTTACAATTGACTCACATTTTATGAATAAATGAATATAACAAAAACGCCAATTGTTGACGAGAGAATATCCATGAGATCTTATATCATAAGATGATTTTCACAGGGCGCAGCAAATTCAGGAAGTGCCCATCACCCGTGACTAATTAACATATCAGACATTTGTGAGTGGAAATATAGTTACTACATCACAATCATTTTAGAGAGAATATCCATGAGATCTTATATCATAAGATGATTTTCACAGGGCGCAGCAAATTCAGGAAGTGCCCATCACCCGTGACTAATTAACATATCAGACATTTGTGAGTGGAAATATAGTTACTACATCACAATCATTTTCTTCTTATGACAAATTTTATCACACTCAAATTGGAAAGGAGAGAGGGTACGTAGCTTGGTTAATACATTTTTAATTGGTGAATTTGGTTAGCATGGACTATAGAAAAAGATGTCATCATAAGAAGTAAAATTTATAGCCCAAGCTCAGGGGCCACTCTAAGATTTTTTTTTTTTTTTTTTTCTTCCTGGGAGGCTCAGTAATAGTTGAGCTAGGAATTTGTCATTTGTGAAGCGGGCTGAGTAAAAAATAAAATGATTAATCTTTTTCTTTTTTTATATATGCAACTTCGATATTATATACAATAATCTAATAGTATTCTAAATACAATTTAGTACAATACAACTAAATTGTCCAATAGTCCAAAAAAGTTATTAATTGTTTACAAATCGGTAAGGCAACAATTATTGAATGCATAAACAAATATAATTAAATAACTAATCATACTTTTTTGTCAAATTAATAATAACTTATTATATTTATATGTAGCATCAATTAGATAAAAATAAATGATAAAGGTCGATAAAAAAAAATAATGTCAGTTGTGAATCCAGATAAAAATCAATTACCATTTGCCACTTATTATTGTTACAATATTGTAAAAATAACATTAAAATGATCATATTCAAATTTATTTCAGTCGTGTTTAAACAAAATTTAGGATTGAGAAATTTTAAAAATTATATATATAAAAAAAAATTTAGGCCAGCCTTAATGTAATGCCGCCCATGGGCCATGCCCATGTTGGAAGCATGCATAGTGGATCAAGCTATTCTAGCAGCATGGACCATACAAAATTATGGTATATATAGTTTATTTGGTTTTTTTTTTTTTGCTAAAAATGTGTTAAAGTATACTTAAATTTTAACAAATAAGATTTTAAAAACGATACATAAACAAAATAAGTTAAACAGCTAAACGAAAAGGCCAACAAATGGTAATAGATATGTGAGAGAGTGAGAGAGAGAAGACCTTAGCAATTGGCAGGAGGGGTGATATTGCACTTGGCAGGAAGTCCCATGGCAAGATTAGGATCAATCCCAAGAGCAGGCAAAACCATTGAGTTCTTATATGAACAAAGGCATGGCAAGTCAGCCCCAGAGATAGCCTTGCAACACTCGGGTGTTGGTTCAACTGGGTTGGGCTGAGTCACTGCTGGCTTGCAGGCTGCAAACCCATTATCATCCATCTTACACAAGGTCACTGCACTCGACCTTTCAACCAACAAAACCACCAATATTAACATCACTAACTTCTTTCCCATCTCTATGCTTTCTATTATATTCCTAGCTACAACAAACTTAATTAGTCACTTCACTACGTACTCACAATATTCATGGTGATACAAATGAATGAATGATTCAATTATATAGAGAATGGAGTGTATGATTATGAACCATATGTTTGGTGCCCGTGAATGAGAATTGGCTGCATTAGGCGGCCACTGACTCAGTGACTCACGGGTGCTTATTGGTCTATCATGAGTTTATACTGACATATGAAGACATGCATTGGCCATTGGTTGTGTAGGAATAGTTTTAGATAATGGACACTTTTTGTCAAGATGGCACTCACCACTTTTCTTCAACCACTCATAATTCCACAAATGAGCAGATTGTAAAATTGTGAGAATAGGCAGCGATGGACCTACATAGGAGCAGGGATCCCCCCCCCAAACAAAAAAAAAGCTAGTACCCAAAAAAAAAAAAAAAAAAAAAAGATAGGAATATTGGTCAAAACATGGCTCTCATTTGGGAAGTTTCATTAAATTTAAGGTGAGCTATTTTCTCTTTTGTTGCAAACTTGATGTTGTACCAATCATCTATTCGCCGTTTTTTACTCATAACTTCATCTCTTTCGCATGCCATAGACTATAGAGTTTGTGGAGGTAGTTTTAAGTCTGTATTTCATTTCCTGAATGATGTCCCCAACAGAACTTCTTCTTCTAGATTTCGGTAAGATTTTAAATCCATCCTTTAAATTTATTTCTTTTCCAACTTTTTTTTGTTCATTACTTTTGTTCATTATTATTATTTTGTCAATCATAGATGACTTTCGAAACTTTAAAGAGCGTCGAGTTCCATTTTGATAAATGTGTTGAAATGTTTAAAAAATACTTATTTGGTATGTTATACTTTGTCGACATTTTTATAATATCAAATGTTTAAGAAGCACTTATTTTATATGTAGTATTTTGTTGAATATGAAATAGGTGCTAGTTTTTATTTTCATTAAAAAAAAAAATTATTTTAAGCCTTGACCCCCTAGGTTCAAATCCTGGTTCTGTCCATGAGAATAGGTGTCCCTACAATCCTATCGTTTTTGTACTCTACGTGTTTGTGTGGCCTGAAGTAACATGCAGAAGTAAAGTGGCCTTTTATTGGATTTCAACTTTGAAGGAATAATTTGGTTTGTCGTTTTTATGTTGGTTCAATAATGTAATGAGTATAGTTTTTTTTTTTTAATGCTTAATTGGAAAAGTTGGAGGTTCACGAGATTGGTTCTTATCTTCTGTTGAACAGCACGAAGAAGTATAGTCACTATATTCAATTCAATTCATTCTCAATCCGCCACAGACAAAGTCATTTTCATATCTAATTTCACTGTTAATTTGTGCGATGTATGTAGTATGTGTTTTCTTTGTTATTACTCTTTTATTTTTAATAGTAATTTTTGCTTATAGCTTTTACCATAGTTGTTGCCTCTTAAATAAATAAATAGCATGCAGTATCAGCTCTAGGAATTATTTTGAGGGTAGTCATTAAGAAATTTAAATTATACAAAATCTAATAAAAAAAAGAACTTCATATATTAACGAAAAGAAAACACATGCAAACATATAAAGTCTTACAATTTCCTTTTACAAATTTTCTTATTTTGAAATCGTTACATAATTTAACTTTTTATTATATTTAATTCATAAATTGTGTTTATATAATTTTCCATAATGTTTGATATGTTGGACACGCATATTAGCTTAGAGATCGCTAGGTTTGAATCTTTGTGCTGACTAATTTTAGCATTTTTTTCAAAAACAATATATAGGTTGACAACATTAGGTGAGAGAGTTTTTCTTGAGAGGCCTGTTTGATCAATTTTCTTTTATATTTTGTGCCTTAAAAATGTTTTTTCTAATGGAGAGAGAGAGAGAGAGAGAGATGGATTATGAAACTCTAATAGAGGTCACCTCAGATAGATTTTTAATTCGATGACAAGAAACTTTATTAGTTAAACTAACTAATTACCCATTATTTTTATAAACAAAACATATCAAAATGTTTAGACATTGAATATAGTCATATTGACTGTGGGCTCTAGATTCCCATGAACAGTACTATATCATGAACAAACTCTGTTATAATGGGACACATCCCTCGAAACAGACATATAGAGCATTGTTACCAAAGGACAAAAATTGTCCACGAAGCATTATCCGTTCAATCAGTTTAGACTTCAGAGTTATCAAGTCTTCAAATCAAGGAAGAGTTCAAAATTTCGTTTTCACGAGTAATCAATTTATTTTTTGGATACATGCTCGACAAGATGCTTGAATATATTTTGGATACATGCTCGACAAGATGCTTAAACGGTCTCACCATTATGAACTTCAAGATCCATCATCCAAAAAATTCCCAAAACAAATTTGTTGGCCATTTCAGACACATACCCAACGGCCAAATCCCAATTACTTGACACGTATGTTGGATCAAAACCAATCAATACAATATAAAGTATCAACAACAACAAAAACATGAAACCTTCTTTCAATCTTTGGGTTCTTGGTAAAACCGATGAAACTGAAATATAATAAACAAAATTTTATGCAACATATTGTCGTTTTTTTGCTTCTAGACAAAATGAAACACTAAATTCAATGGAGCAGAGGACAAAATTGTGATGACGAAATTGTGATGCTGCCTATTGTATTGCTAAAAATGACTATAACCAGCCCCCAACTTTCACTGGGAAGTGGATTTGGAAGCTTGACACACTGCCTGAAATCCAAACTTTCATTTGGAAGTGTCTTGCATAGTATCCCTACTAAGAAAATTCTTAAGGAGAGAGGTTTAACCGAAGATATCCATTGCCAAATCTGTAACAGTGGCAGGGAAAACGTCCTCCATGTTCTTAGAGATTGCTCATATGCGAGGGCCTTTTGGGAAAGAACTCCATGCAATTTGTTCTGAGATGCATGATTATTTTAGCCTCGACTTGTGTCGTTGGTTGGAAAAGAATTCTAGCGCATCTTTTCGGAAGGATGCCACTCTTCCCTGGAATCTGCAAGTGATTGATGTCAGATGGAATATGCCTGGTGCTGGGTGATAGTGGAACAAGTTCATAGTTAGTAAAATACGGTATAATAGGAGTATATTTCGGCAATTTAAAAAAAAAAAAAAAACATTTTAAAAATTTGGCATAAAAATATGAAAACGGAGAAAAAATGTACATGTATAAAAGGTGTATGATACGTTTATTCATGAACATATTCATTAAAAATACGGATTCATTTGCAAATAAATCCGTTAAACATATATTAAAATTATGAGTAAATAATATAATATAATAAACTTTATTTACTTTTATTTTTTTTACGTCTTTTTGCCTTTCCATCCTTGATATACCAACTTTGAAATTTTTACCATTCCAATCAGTCCAAGGTTCCCAGTACTAAAACTATATACAAGCATATACATTGTATATTAAACAAAATATTTAATAGAGAAAATAAAATACATTAATTATTTTATGCCAAAAATACATTAAATTGGGAGAAAGAACTTGCTAGTGTATTGTGTAGAGACGTCCGGTGTGAGGCACAAATGTGATAATTTCTAGTTTCCAAGGAATAAAAGAGAGGGTTCACTTTTGAGTATTTGTAATTATTGGGACTCTTTCTTAACATTTATCTTTTCTGTTTCTTACCAAATAAACGTTAGACGTTATCAATATAAAGCTAATTGTACTTTTCATTTGAAATAGCACGTATATGTCCGAACAGTCGAAAGGAAAACATCATACTGGAGTTTATTTATTTATTTATTATTATATTATATTATATTATATTTTATATATTTAATTTAATTTGATGGATGTATGTGTATTGTATATGTAACATACGCGTATTTACTAACTACGGTACAAGCTCAATACAGGATTAAACCATTAAAGGCTAAATCGAGACTCTTATGGGTAGTGGATTAAAGGCTTTTGATATAATATTGGGCTTTCTTTTGGATAAGGGTGTGCATGAGTCAAGTTGGGTTAGGTTGGGGAGTTTTTTAAACCCAAACCACCACGGTGAGTTAAAAAAATCCAACCCAACCCAACCAACCCAACTCATCATAGGAGTCTAACCTAACCTAATCCACCGTGGATTGGGTTGGGTCGGATTGGACCCATGGGTTGGACAATTTTTTTTTTTTTTTAATTACTACTATTATTATTAAATTGAGCATTAGAACACCACTACTACCACTAGAAATAAGAGTAAATTTATAACCAGATAATCATGAGTAAAAATGTGGGCGTAAGCGCCCATGACGTGGTTTCAACCTCGCGATTGGGAAGTACGTCTTGGCCTAGGGTAAACCATGGGGTAGGGTGTAAATGGAGTTGCTATCTAGTTTAGGGCTAGGAACCATAAATATATTGTCTTTTCGTAGAAGGACTGATCTTTTACCAGAGCATATGTTCGGAGTTTAGGTATGTGAATGGGAAGGTGTTAGGCACCCAACCCCACTTGACCTATAGGTTGACTTCTCCTCATTGTGTTCCAAATCTTAATCTCATTAAAGGCAAATACAATATGTTATTCTAACCCATACACACACTAGCATGCATCTAAAACACATAATATGGCATAATCATTCCAAACCTAATCATTCATCTATCATGGCATTTAAACATAAATCTCCAAGGGCAGAAATATCACATGGCAGAATCAAACAAACATGTTATGTTAAAGTATCTAAACATCATAAGCATGGCATTCAACCAAACGTGTTCATGTTATTCAGATAAATAAAGTTCATATTCCAACCAATGCATGTTAATGTGAGTGCATAACTTACCTCACTGCATCACAACACCTACACATCAATGCATATTCATATTCATATACATGTTCATGGTATTCAAACAAATCAAAACCCTAATAGACATAAAAGAGATAAAACAAAACAAAACAAAGAAACAAAGACATGGGGTGTGAAAACCAGGCTAGACAGAGATTAAAACATATAAATAAGACAAGGGAAAAGCAAACAGGAGTGAATTAGGATTTTTGGGCAAGACTATGCGTGCGCATACACAGGGCATGCATGCACATTCCAACTGTATGTGTACACATACTCTGAGTATGTGTTCGCATACACACTTGAAACCCTAACCTAGAAACTTAGAACAAAAAACTTAGAAAACAAAAAATCTAACAACCTAACATGCTCAAAACACAAACGCAAAGTAAACCTATACTAAACAAACATATTAAAGCAAATAAAACACATATATAAACACAAAACCAAAAGCAAAGTAAAGAAAAGTGAAAAGTCAAAGTTAAAAACTTTACCTCATGTTAGGGATTTCACACTTTGCTCCAATACTAATGAGCTTAGTCTACAATCGAATACTATAAAAGATTTGTGCTCCCTCATCCTTCACCAATTGGTCGTTGGATGGATCGGTAAGGCACACAGTTTGATAAGTGGTATCAGAGCCCGGTCATAGGTTCGAGTCGTTGGAACGTCATTGTAAGGGAGGGATTGTGAGGGATTTCGCAATTTGCTCCAATACCAATGG
Organism: Quercus suber; assembly: GCF_002906115.3. Lineage (NCBI taxonomy): Eukaryota > Viridiplantae > Streptophyta > Magnoliopsida > Fagales > Fagaceae > Quercus > Quercus suber. The sequence goes on from NW_027070070.1 coordinate 424,879, forward strand.
GCTTGGTCTGTGATCGAATGCTATAAAAGATTTGTGCCCCCTCATCATTCACCAATTAGTCGTTGGATGGATCGGTAAGGCACACGGTTCGACACCTTAACACTAGAACTCTCTAGAGTTTAGTTTTGACAATTCCCCTCAGTCAATTTATTCACAAGTAAATCAAAGACAAATTAGTAAACTTAGAACTCAAAGATCAAGACCAGAAAAGGTCGTAATCAAATAAAATTTGACTTGAAGATGTTTTGTGAAAAACTCCCTCTTTGATCTACTATTTTCTAGTGAATCTTATGTGTTTTACCACCAGAATTTGTCCCCCTTGAAAACATACCATTTATGACTTTATATTGTCGAAAAATAAGGGTTTAGGGCGGCACCCAGATGACAAGTTTTAATACAAAAAACCTTTCTTTTCATAGTTTCTCGAACCCTAGCATGCGCACACATGCACATGTATGCATACCAGTGACGGAGCCAAGATTTCAGTCTAGGAGGGTGAAATTTTTTTAAAAATATATTAAAATATAAAACTTAAAAAAATTAATCGATATTAATAACAAAGTAAATATATATTGTAAAAAATATGTAGAATTCAACATTTTTGTTCTATATTCTTCAAAGTATTTAAATGCAAAAATCAAGAGTTTAAAATTGAAAGGTAAATTGACAAAAGATAAAAAATAATTAAAAAAAAAAAATAGAGGCTTTAGAGTTTGAGTACAAGGAAATTAGTTAAAATATAAGACACACAATCAATTGAAATTACATCAAATAAACAAAGCAAAAAAAAAAAAAAAAGGATAAACATTCAAAATGCCGTGAAAGTGAAATAAAGGGACAAGATAAAAGCTTTTTTTTTTTTTTTTTATTTTTTTTTTTTTGGTTTAAAAAGAAATAGGATATAAAAGTTTTTATTTATAAAAAAATGGGAGATAATTTTTTTTATTTTTTTATTTTTTAAACAAAAGTTATGATAATGTGGTTAAAACTCTCATGAATATCTCCTTAAACTGTTGTTTGGGAGCCTTTTTCGGTTGCCTAGCCACATGTGGTCCATTGGAGGGATGACTTTACTAGGCCCGGGTTCATTTGGGGAGTTGCGTCCAGAACTCAACATTGGGCCATGTAATCCAACGGCTACCGGCGTACTTTTAAGTCTACAAAGCCATTAAAGCCAAAAGCTAAGAATATCAATAATGGTTGAATAAATATGCAACATGCATTTGATATGATAGCTTTGATTAGTAGTTGTAATAACAGTTGAAATAAAGTAATTTATTTAGAGGTAAAGTAATTATGTACTCAATGATGTAAATTTAAAGATATGAAAGCAAAGTCACTTATCTTTGTATGGTTTATAGCTCCAGCTGTGTAGCATCAGTGAGCTGATAGGATTCCAGTAGAATGACCCTAAGCGGTAGAGAGACAGTTTGCCATGATAACTCTAAGATTGAGGGGGGAAAATGGGTGCAACTGAAGGGAGAGAGAGTATACCCAGCTGTGTGTAGGGGTTGGCTAAGCTTGCTCTTCTTATCATGCACTTAAATGAGTTTCCCCTTTGATAATACTCTTTTAGTTATTGTGAAGTTATGAATAGTATTGCCTTCCGTGGGAATGGCTTTTGTAAGATGTAATTTGTGCCTTCTAAGGGAAGAACTTTGTAGATTTTTTGAAAGATATAGATGTTTTGTAGGATTTAGTATTTGTGATATGTATGATATATGGAAGTATGAGAGACATGGAGGTTAAAGATAGTAAGAATATGAGCTTATAACTGCTGGAGAAATTGTAGAGATTGCTTTCCAAGAAGAAAGATTTTGTAAGAGAAGAGTATAGAGATGTGTTTAGGTATTTGGAGATAGGAGCAGTAAGATAGGTGTATTTTATGAATATAGAGAGTGAGAGAATGAGTATAGGATGGGTAATAGTGCTGTAATGTGTTCAACAATGTTGCTGGGATTTATTGTTGGGATTTTTCTGCTGGAGGGTGTATGAAGGCTTATGAAGGGCATTTGTCAGCTAAGGGTTGAAGAGTTTAGTCTCATTTAGAAACTAAAAATAACTCAAAAGTTCAGCACTTCATTAATAGCTTAGGAAGATAATTCAAGGGAGAAAGAATAGGGAAGCTTATGAGGGAGTTCTCTATTGGTGTCCCCCCTTGAGGTGTTGATGAAGGGTCCCCTTTAAATTGAGTTTAAGGGGGTATTTTAAGTAAAGAATATCAGCCAAAATCTATCCCAAATAGCAATGAATTGTTTAGCTTTAAGGTATTTTTTGCTATTTTGGGTAAGGGTTGCTGGGGAAAAAGTAGCAGAAAAGGAAAGTATTTTAGCAAGAGAAATGTAGTTTCTTTAGTTGATTTTGGTTTTAACCCAAAGTGGAAAATCAATAATGCTCAGGTTGCTGGGTCAGCTGTTACAGCTGTTCTGAAAAGGTTGTCCCAACTGTCAGGAAAAGCTGTGACAACTATCATGAAAAAGCTATCCCAAGTGTCAGGAAAAGCTATGACAGCTATCATGAGACAGTTGTCACAGGATAGCTATTTGCTTTGGGTAGAAGCCAATGAGGTCAGATGGGTGATTTCAAATTGCTGGGAGGTCATTTTATGGATTTGGCTGAAAAATGGTAAGATCTCTTTGAAGGGTATCTTGCTATTTTGGGTATAGCAGCTAGCTGCTGGGATTTCAACATTAAATGGCTGATGATATCACTTTCAACAAGGTGTCAAATGCTGAATACACTGCTGGGATTCAGCTGAAGATGTTTCCTTTTTCGGGTGTTTGTGTTTTTGGTGCAAGGTTCCATTACAATACATTTCTAGTAAGTAATAGAATGATTGGTTGAAAGTTAATGAAACTTTAGAGATCTAGTCAATGTCTCGTTGTGTTATGACTTAATCTTGGTGAGCAAGAAGAGTATTTAAAGCTCTGCTCTGGTAGCTAGCAGAGAAATATATGGTCTGATTGTGGCAGACAGTAGCTGGATATCAGAGATATCATGAATATTTTGTATAGAAAGAGATAAAAGATAGCCAATCAGATTAGGCCATGTGTTTGAGTTGGATTTTAGCTGAAAGTAGTAATAAGATTTATGTAGAATAATATAATGAAGTTTCTAAATTTGTATAGCAACAGCTAGGGATTGAATGAACAATTATCTTCCCAGCAGTTAGATGGTTGGAGATATTAAGTATTTGTCATATGATGAATATTAAGTTTTAGGAAAAAAGTAATAAGGAATTTTATCATCTAAAGTGCTATGTGATAAAAGATGCTTACCATATGTTACCTGCTACACACGGACTCGTCAGAGTTTAGGGAGTTGGAGAAGACACGCAAGCAACATGTTTCTTTTATCAACTTTAAACCACATGAGCTTTACTGAACATACCTCTTAGCCCTCCAAACCACAACTCCCAAAGTTTCCCCAAAGAGACTTATAAGCTTAGATCATAAGCCGAAGATAAGATGACGTACCTCGAGTTGTATTGTCATTTTGTGTAAATATGGGCTCTTATTGAAAAAACCGCTTTTTATGAGTGCAAGAGAGTAATATGGGCCGTGAGCTTTGATTCATTGCTTAAACCCAATCCATATGTTGATGTTGATAATATCATGGGTTATGATCCCAATTGATGAAAAGGAAATGTGGACCATGAATCCGCTTCTTGAAGTAAGGATCTCACGGGTCATGTGAGCCTAATTCATATAGTTGAATGAAATATGAGCTTATTTTGGGTTTTAAATAGATTTACCCGAAAAATCAATAATATGTTGATGTGGCATGGGTTGCCAATGAAGTAATACCACGTGGGCCGAAAAAATGGTCCTCAACAACTGTTCCTCATTTTTGTTGGCGTTATAATTATTTTCTTAGAAATAGGAACTGCCTTTTGTTCTTCTTCTTAGGTGAGATGGGGCAAAGCATTTAAGTAGGTCCTATATACTAGCACTTATAAGCATTTTTAAGAGGAGCCAGGGGGGCACTTGCCTCCTCTCCCCCCTAGCTCCGCCTTTGATGCATACACATGCATGAAGTATGTGCACGTAGATTTTAAACATGCATACGCATACACGACAAACCTTGAGCATGCATGCACATATGTGTGTATGCATACACATGCTCTAGGGTTTTCGTGGCATTTCTTTCCCAAAAATAGTTTATTTGGCATAAAAATAAGTTATATTTTTCATAAACACTTTCCTCAAGTCAATTTTCATCTGATCAAGCCCTAAACCAATCTTTGGCTCTAGAATTCTTACATCATTGAGGAATGAAGGTTCGAGTCATAAGGGATACAAAATGCGGTGTCTACAATAATACCAAACAAACACAAACTATATGATAAGAACTTAGGGTTTGAGTTTTATTTAGGAAGAGGGAAAAAAAACTAAATAACAAAATTATATAATTTATTTTTTTAATTTTAAAAATGTATTAAATATAGGTGGGTCGGATCGAGTTAAGCAAATTGTAAATCTCATGACCCGAACCCAACTCTACCCACTGTAAAAAACATTTCTTGACCAAACACAACCCACAAAAACCGACCTAACCTAGTGGGTTGGGTCCGGTCAGGTCAATTTTGGTGGGTTTGGCAAGTTCGTTGCACACCCCCTACTTCTAAACTTCCAATATAGATGTGGAACTCTGGGCTCTAAGGGATGGGCTAAAGTTATGTGTTATCCTTAACATATTGGCCATGGAGATTGAAATTGATGTTAAAGTAGTGTTTGATTAGATTTCTAATGAGTAAAATTGTAATTTACATTATGCCTCTCTTATTATGGATTGCCGGATTCTTATCGGCCAAATTTCTCAAGTGAAGATGAATCATTGCTACCATAAAGTTACTAAATGCACAGATTCCTTGGCTAGGAAATAATCAATAATTCACCATGACTTTGTTATTTTTTAGCCCGCCTGTGGACATTGCATGGTTTTATTTTGAATTTTGGTTTGTACTATGAGAGAAGAACATCTGTTGGTGCTGGTTAGTTTATGAAAGTCATATTTTTACCCCAAAAAAATCTATTTTAAATTTTTAATCCTTATTTTGAGATATATATATATATATCTCCCTACAATCTGGAGCATAACACTTGCCATCTCATTGCAAACACAAACTACTCCTAGGTCATAGCAAGTATCAACCTTTAATTAATAGTCCCTTTTAGAGCCAACTAAGAGAGAAACCTTGGCCATATCTCTGCACAACATGATTGCCCAGCTCATCCGATCGTATATAGGAGCTTACGTTAAAAAGCAGCAAAAGTTGCAATCCCATTGGGAAAAGTTGGAATTCAATTGGGAAATGCATCTTACAACAAGGGAACAAATCACTTTAGCATTACTTTTAGTTTTTGCTGAATAATTCACTTTAGCATTAGAACCTTAGTAAATGGTTCGCATGCATCAAAAACTCCACCATCGATCCTCTTTGAACATTTTCAATGCATCAGGACCCACTAAATATTCTTCCATCTTTGCTAGTCTAGCAAATGTGTCCAATAGATTATTGACACGTGGATAAGCATTGGTTCCTGAAGTGATTAAAGTGATCAATGATGGAGGGTATAGCTAAGATTACCGTTGCTTTTCCACCCCCTCTTTATTCATCCTGTTCTTTCACTCGACGTATTTTCAAGAAAAGGTAATTATCGTATCTTTGTTTTGTTAAACAACATTATGTGCATTATCAGTTTACTTCTTTTCTCCTTAAATTTAGCGTGGCATGCAGGAAGGGCATGATGAGGCACACTATATATGCTACTTAAATAATTGATATAGCTTGACAACAATTCCTTTTCATATGGTTTTCTTGGAAGTTTTACTTAATTTGAAACGTATTACAAATTTAGGAAGCGTTGGATTTGAGTCACATTTAATTTTTATATTGTTAAGAGCCTTGTAAACTTAGAACTAAGTGGCATTCCTAGATTCTTCCAGTAATCAAGGTTTAAATCAACCTTTTCCACTTGTTGCAGTTAAAAACAAATTAATTTTTATTTCACCATTCTATTCTCTTCCTAATAGTCGTTTAAATGGATTTGTGTGGTTTACGTACCTTGATTTTAAATGTCACATATTTTACATATGGATTGAATGTCCAAGGAATTTGGAGGGAATACTTTTTCTAATTTATCACTCTATAGGCATCATTTGTATTGCTTTATGTCTATGATATGA